>NC_063150.1:16972500-17254225 GCF_020921035.1 Rhodamnia argentea
ACAAAAAGGTTCGGCCTCGATACTTCCAGGTTGGTGACCTTGTCCCGAGAAAATTGTTGCCCATTGTTCCACTTCCGGAAGGGAAGTTCGCTCCAAACTATGGTGGCCCATATATTGTGAAGAAGGTACTCCCAAGAGGCGCTTTGATTTTGATTGAGATGGATGGTCGTGTTTTTACCAACCCCGTCAATTCGATCTGTAAAGAAATATTATGCTTGATTTGCTCTGACATTTTAATCAAGTTACAATTCAGCTAATGAGTGTTCATGCATTATACTTGTACTTGAATTGTTTCTATTCGCATTGTTAATCTTCAATGTGGGAGGTTTTCGATTAGGAAATTTCTTTGATTCTGTTGAATCGATAATTTTGAATGAGGAATATCGGGACGATGAAAGGCAAGCCATTCCCTATATACGTCCATATCATAATCCCCAGTGAGAGAAGTGAGATTTCCACACTAACAAGGTAAAGAGTTATCTCGCGAGAAGTATGACGACCAAGATGATATGAGGCATTCATTTCCTCTATCCAAACACTACGGGTTGTCTATTGCTTAACCCCTTTGAACGACGTTTTGTTTCGTATCCCTGTCGAGAACAACCCCACATCGGGGCAATTTTCAGATCAAGGATGAGTAAAATTTTCTTGCTCTCACTTGCATCAATCTTTGAGTGTATTTATTGCTTGTGAATTCTGTATTAGTCCAAGTGCCTTAGACATGACGAAGAGCATTTCATTCTCTACATCATACACATTTATCCCTTTGCAAACCCAATTTGAGCGGCGGATTCATTTCTCGTAACCCAATTGGTGATCATCCTAGCAAGGAATCATTTCGGATCATCTAGCAAATGAGCAAAATGCCTTGGGGCAAACTCGAACTCGAAAGATTTGCCAGCAAAATATGCAAGACCTAGATGATACCCCTTCTTTCCTTTTGAAAAAAAAGAGAAAAGCAAAGGCTTACCACTCAAAAAAAGAAAGAGAAAATAGCGGGCAAAATTTTGAGCATCCCAAAATCCCAAAAAATGGGAAAAGGAAAAAATGAGAAATGCGACCTAAAAAAAGGGGGCTATTTCCTGTAAAAGAAAAGAGGAAAAACTCCCGAGAAAATCTTTGGAATGAAGGGGGTCTCGGTTGGACGCATTTAAATGTTCCCCAGGAAGTCTGCAAGAATACCATTCTAAGCAAAGAGATGGTCATCAGTCTCATCATTATGCACCCTTTGTTGCAAAATAAGCCCTTCATTTCTAAGTCTACCCAGAAACTACATTACAACCGTTACCAAAAGTCTCTTCAGATTAGGGCACTTGGGTTAATGTAGGATTTTGAATTGTTTATAAAGATCACTCGAAGAAGTGCGAGCAAGATCATTTTTACTTCATTTTGCGGGGTTCCTGACTTGTAAACCCGATGCATCTGACAAGAATCTCATTTCATTTCAAAGCCAAAAATGACTCATACGAGTCCCCTTTGATAAACCCTTTGACCAAACCTGAATTACAGTCCTTGCAAAAGACCTCATAGATTGGTTTGGTCATACTGATTGCGAGAATACCCGGACCCTTGTCAAGTGTGATGATGGCGGTTCTGAGTGTTTTCTCTTACCCGTATCAATGGTCGGGGTTTTAAACCTTTTTCATGAGAGTGAGCGAAAGTCCTTTTTGACTGCAGTTCCTCATTCGATTTGATCAAATCGTCAAAAGGATCGGACTGATTTCCTTATTGACAAATCCCCATGCAGCTTTGTAACGTAAACAAAAAATCAAGAATTTGTGGACGTGTCATGTTGTGTTAATAATTGATCATGTTCATTTCAAGGGATTAAACAGGTACGATACAAGCAAT
Organism: Rhodamnia argentea; assembly: GCF_020921035.1. Classification (NCBI taxonomy): domain Eukaryota; kingdom Viridiplantae; phylum Streptophyta; class Magnoliopsida; order Myrtales; family Myrtaceae; genus Rhodamnia; species Rhodamnia argentea. Next base: position 16,974,352 of record NC_063150.1, read on the forward strand.
CTACCTCGTTCCGTGATTACTTGTTCGGAGAACCCAGGTAAGTTTTCTGAACCCCTTTTCAAATTAACAACTCTTCTGATGATAGTTGTTATGATTTAATTCGGGCAATATGCCCCTTTCGTACTTATCGATTCCATTCGGTGGTACTCCTCTCAAATATCGTTCAAATCGGGCAATATGCCTCTCTTGTCAGGTTGTGTAGACATATGCACTGGCAATCTTGACACCTTATCAAATCATAACGACGTAGCTCTTATGATTTCGGTCTTAGATCACGAAGACATATGCACTGGTGATCTTGACCTTTAGTCGGCTCATAATGACATAGCTCTTATGATTCTCGACCCTTTTATCAAATCATGACGACATAAGCACCCATGATTTTGATCCAAACCAAAACATAATGACGTAGCTCTTATGATTTTGGTTCCCCTTTGTCAAATCGTGAAGACATATGCACTGGCGATTTTGACATTTTATCAACTCATAATGACGTAGCTCTTGTGAACTTGATTTCACTTCTTTCGACTCACAACGACGTAGCTCTTGTGATCTCGAAGGATACACATATCTCGCGCTGTCCCGCGTCAGAGGGTGAAACCTCTGGTAACGGATAAGGCCCTAGTACCTTAAGATCCTCTTGTGATCTTGGTCCTTTTTTCGATTCACGACGACGTAGCTCTCGTGATCTCGGAAAGCATATGTCCAACTTCACACATATCTTGCGCTGTCTCGCATTAGGGAAAAGTCTCTAGTAATAGATAGGCATAGTACCTTAAAATTCTCTCATCCGTAAGGAGCTTGGAACTTGAGGGAATCATTAGCATTATGAGGTATTTGGTAAAACGGGTATTTTTATATGCGACCCATGTGCAGTTTTCTTTAATCCATTTATGGAGGAAGGGAGCTTTGGCGCATGTTATTTCTGGTCTTGCATATCACACGTCATTTCCTTTTGCATAGAAAATGGGATTCAAACTCCCGCAAAAAAAAAAAAGAGAAATAAAAAAATTTACTTACAAAATTTAGGTTTCTTTGAATGAAACCTCTGCGAGCTTCCACTCAAAGAGGGGCAAATGTTGACACCTAAATTTTGATTTTTAGCAAGTCATTTATTTAAGCATAAAATGAGAATTAGTCATAATTCTCACAAAAAATAATCTTCATGCATTGCATTTTTTATTTTTTGTCAGTCGCATCATCTGCATTTAGGGTCGTAGATAAATCATTGCGGTTCGACTTGACAAGCGACTAGACCGGACTCAATCTAGGATTTTTAACTGAATCTGCAGGATGTGCCGAATGGACCTACTTCTTGAGCGCAATTCCATTTCGTTCAAGCTTGTTTTAATCATTAAGGCTTTCGATTAAATGTTCGTTATTTAGAAAGGCCTTATTTTGAGCTTGAGAATTCAAGATGAGTCCATAATTTGTATTGAAAGTTCGGATGGGTCATGAATGAGAAAGTGCCAAATTTTATATATGTGGCTTGAATTTTATTTCAAATCTAATCTAGCCCATTTTTTGTCATTGAAGCCTTTAGTTTATTACTTGTTGAATTAATTAAGGCCCAAAGACTTTGAAATTACGTGAGGTAGCCCATAAAATGAGAAGAAATTTTGCCCACACATGATAACATCACTTTGGCCGAAATTGATAGGTGTTTAGTTAGATTAGGACTCTTTTAAGGTCAAAATTCAAAATTTATTTAAAGAGTCTTATCTTAACTAAGATTTTATCACTAATTGGCTGCAAATAACAGAAATTTTTGGTGGATACGGACTCTTAAAATCTAAGGCTTACATTCGATCCCGTTCTAACTAGAACTCTCTATCCAATGATCCAAATTGACTCCTATTCCTACTAGGATCGTCGAGACAAGTTCTATAAATACAAGGTCGTTCACAAGGGGGGGAGAGCAAAAAAAATTTTGAGAAGAACACTGAGAATTCACGTGAGAGAAAAAGGGCAGGAGAAGAGGAACCGAGAGCCTCTCGGTCAAGTCCAGCCACACGTGCCATCTTTGCTTTCTTTGGCTAACATCTGCAGCTCCGGTGGTCCTTGCTTCTTGCTTCGACGGCCACCATCGACGGTGGAGCTGCCCGATGCACATACCGACCCGTTTGTGCCGTTGAAGTGCCCCCTTGTGCTGCGTTTGTTCTGGTCCAAGGTAGCTATCCGGCTGTTCGATCACTGCTGTTTAGGTGGAATGCAATCACTATTTAAGGTTGTCTTTGAGGCTTTGTCTGAGCAAACTCGTGTGATTGCTCAAAGGAAAATTTCACTGCCGTCCTGGGAAATTTTCACTTGCTGTCCGCCCAAAAACACTGCTGTTTTTTGGGGTATCTTCGCTAATTTTTCGCATGCAGATTTTTGGTTTTTACCCAAGGTTGATAATTATATTATTCGGCGCAAAGTACTTGTTGTTTCCGATTTGATTAGGCGCAAGATCAGCTGCTGTCCATGGGCCTTTTAATCGCTTTTCGAGGTCCAAATCAACTCTGCTTTGGACGTGTTTCATTGGTGGTGCAAGCTCGATTGGCAAAACTCACATTCGGTTCAAGACGTGCTGTTCATGCGGCCTTCTTTGGGTGAATTAGCGCGGGATTTCAACTTGAAAAGGTAGACTTCGAAGAAGCTCCATTGGATCCAGAAGCTTGCTCGATAACCAAATTTTCGGTTCAAGTTCGAATTAGGTAAAATCTCTATTTCATGATATTCTGAAAGTTGATTGCATAATTTGAATGTTTAGATGAACGAAATTTTCAGATGTGATGAGATTATTACCTATTTTAAAAAATCAGAATCGGAAGTTATCTTGTGAATATCTTGGGTATCATTGAATTTGATTTTGGGATATATTTGCTTATCTTTGGATACATCCCGTGGTTCAATTTGAATATAATTTGAGTCCCGATCATATCGTTTAGGTTTGGATAATTATCTGAAAATTCATTTTCAAATCTCAAGAGATAATCTTTCCTATCTTAAAAGATGTGAATCCTTTGCGGATAGGGGCCTATCTCCTTTAAAATTTCGGCACCTACCCCTAGTTGGCTGAGAAATTATTTTTTTATACATTAGCCTAATTCAAATATTTTTATAATCTACCTTGAGTATAATACATGCTCCCTTGTGCCTTGTCCCTCGGAATATGTGCATTGTGGATGACTATCCGACTTTACTCCCGAAGTACGACGTCATTCACACATGGATTTGTCTAACCTATCCCATAACTTTGGGACCGGATCGACAAATTTCATAATATATAAATTCACTATCTGACCCCACCCTCGGGGTACGACGTGAATAAACTACCTTCTGACCCCACCTCCCGGGCACGAAGCGAATTCATCGGAAAAATTCGGATTATAAAGTGTATTATGCTCAAGGTTTATTATATTCTTATTTGATTCATTTTTTCATTAAAAAAAATCATAAAAAATCATCATATCTTGACCTTAAATGAATTTTTTCGGAAATTATATCTTAAGATGACTCTTAATATAAATTGGATTTTGATTAATCAATTTGTGTTGATTGTCGGACCAAAAATCATAAAACCGAAAATTCATTAACGGGTTATGACCTTCCATGTGCATTTCACATAGTCTAATTCATCATGCATTATCGTATGTCATTCATGCATTTTCATGTCATCGATATAATCCATATTGCATGCCATGTAGTTCGAAGTTCATGTTCACGTTCCATCAAATTCAATTTTTCCAAAAGCCATTCATGCATTTTTTTTATATACCACATTACGTAAATAAATCATCTTGCATGTCATATAGGTTAGTTCTCATGTTGCACATCATGTAGTTAGAATTCCCTTTCCTTTATATGCATCAAAATACATTTTCTCAATATCACTCATCACTCATTTCATATAGTTGCATAGCATTCATCTAATCAAGAAAACCCAAAAATAAATTGCACCTAAATTCATTCATTGAGATCAATTGGAATTGCCAATCAAGAAAATTTTCACAAGAATGGTACCGAAAGGGTGTTAATTGAAAAATTAACATAATCAAGTCCCCGAACCTAAATCTCTGGTTAGCAGAAAATAAAGTATTCTCCCATACTTTATTTAGGTATCTAATCTACCTTCCGAAAAAGATTAGTGGCGGTTCCAAAGATCGAAAATATTTTGATTGAAATCATGTGAACCTAAGTTGCGAATTGGTAGAGCTTGGGAGAGCTCGGGCTAGGTTAATTAATTTATTTAATTAATTTAGTAATCCATCAACCCGGAATTCAATCACGAATTTTAGGTCGTGACAAGGTGAATATGAATTTCCTTTCGAGGAAATATGCTCTGAGTTTGGCATCATTTACAAATTCATCCTCCTTATACACCGCAATTGAATGGTGTGGCGGAAAGAAAAAATCGATCTTTAAAAGAAACAATGAATGCATTGTTGAATAGTTTTGGTTTATCGCAGAATTTGTGGGAGGAAGCTATTTTGACAGCAAATTTAATTTTAAATAGAGTATTGTCGTGACCCTCCCGGAAGATTCTTCCCGGGGATGAATAGGGCTAACGAGCCGATCCCCCTTTTTATATGTATGACCCCGGTTGTTAGCGGGATCTTTAGGGATCGCGAGTCTCTCCCAAGACCCATTACTCGAATCGCGATGTCGGGAAAATTTTTATCAAAAATCGAGATCGACCTTAGTGTGGTCGGGTGGCATGTGCAATGTGTACATGCATTTTGGAGTCGCCACCGATCAATTTATTGGAGGGTATGATCGGAAAACCCTATCGAGCGGTCGGGAGAAACCGTTCTCTTCCGCGAAAACCAAAGATTTTTGGGTCCGAGGACTTGGTTACGCCGAGATTTTCATCGACGCCCTTTCGGTTACCGATGTTGAGTGATTTTCTAACCTAAGAGTTCATGCAGATGTGATATCGGGTGAGGTGGGCCCTAACGGTTCTAGATATTCATGCAGATGGGAATTTTACTATTCCTATCAATCACGATCAAAAAATTAAAAGCGCAATCAATATAATCGCAAGCAATAAAATCAATCAATCAAGGCTCGATATCTATAAAAATGGCCGTATTCACCTACAAAAATATCGAGATTGGGTTCCGGGGATGGTTCGGGAAAATTTAGGGCGGAAGGCCCGGAAGGGTAGAATGGTCATTTTTGGGGCTCGGGACCCGAAAATCACAAAATTGGGGTCGGGCCAGTTGAATGTGGCCATTTCCCATTTTTTGTGATTTTCTTAAATTTTTTAATTTTTTCTAATTTTTTGGATTTTTTATTTATTTTCTAAAAATATGAGAATTTTTTGGATCGACATAAATCGACCCTCGAAGTCTCGAAAATTTTCGATCCAGACTTTATGAGTCTCGAATCGATCTAGGAATTTTTAGAAATTTTTTGTGAAAATCTGGGAATTTTTACGAATTTTCTAAGTATTTTTGCAATTTTTTTGGATTTTTTTGGAAATTTTATCTATTTTTTATTATTTTTTTATTAATATTTCTGGACCGGGTCAACCCGGTCAACCCGATCAGACCGCTCGTAGACTCACCCGACTCCAAGACGACACCGTATATGTATTTATTTATTTTATTTTTTTTCTAAAATTGATTTTCTAATATCCGAATATAAAAGAAAATAATGGACGGCGGAGATCAATCCGCGAATTAATCTCAGCCATCGACTTCTCCTCACAGAAACGACGCCGCTCCGACTAAAAAAAGAACGGCCACGATTAAATCCTATGACTCCATCTCGGCCGTCAATTCTTATTAAACTAAACGACGCCGCATCACTCCTCAAATGGACGGCCGCAATTTGATCTATGGCTCGATCTGAGCCGTTCACTCCTCTTACATATAAAACGACGACGCATTTAGACTTGGACTTAAAACGACGCCGCACAACTAATCAAACGAACGGCTACGATTAATCCTAAGTGTGATCCCGACCGTTCATTTAACTTCTACTCTAAACGACGTCGCAACACCTATATAGAACAACGCTGTTTTCACGTTTTTTATTTTCTACCTAATATAAACTAATATTCAAATTTGCGAAAAACATATCCGACGGTCATAAATCAAACTCATCTATTTACGATGACCATCGGATCGGATCTGACTTGGCTTATTCGCGCCAACGATTAGCCGAGTCAGCAATGACATGGACCAACCGCGGAGCGACGCGTCAGACTTTCACTTTTTGACTCGAGCCACGTCGGTCGTCTTCTTCCCCTCGACGATAACAAATGAACGGCCGAGAGCTCTCCTGCGAGATCCAACGGTGAGATCTCGCCGGAATGGCCTCAAACCAACGCCGATCGACTCGATTTAACCTCTATATTAACATATCTCAAAATCAAAGTATTTCATCCATAAAATCAACTGAAATCGAGCTTACACGGTCTAGTAATCGCAGACCTCAATCTCATCATATAGAGCATAACAATCAAATCAAAGCTTCAGGTACACTCAAATCAAGTTAAGAGTACTTACCTCGAACTACGATTGAGCCCGTTGATCTTGGATTTGCCCGGCCGAAGTCCGACCAAGGTGAAACAGGTTGAAGGTTCGACTCGAGGTAATCACACAAAATCAAGGCACAAGCAAGATGCGATGATGATTAGTAAGGTTCCAGAAGCAAAAGGCACACTTCAATTGCAAAAATTAAACTCGCGAAGGTGATATGCCATGAACGCGAAGTAACGAAACTCGAAGTTCGACTCACCAGTTCTTGATGTTGCAGGTTGATCCAGACAGTGCGATCGCTTCCTTGGAGTGAATGCGAGCTTCTGGACTTGGTTTCGAAGCTCGAGATTGCTCGAGACGGTCGGACGAGTGGCTCACAGTCCGAGCTCCGGCCAAGCGACCTCAATGCTCCCGAGAGCCTCTCTCTCTTAATCTCTCTCTTTCTCTCTCTATTTCATTGCGTGAGCGAGCGAATGAGCCTCCCTCCTATCCATAATCTTCCTCGGGCTATTTATACTTGGTTTTGAAATTTTGGCGCGTCGGGGAGGAGCTCGCCGACTCACTTCGCACGTGCCCATGCGTGCGAAATGAGTCGGACGGCGTCTGGAACAGAATGGGATTCCGTCCAGCCCCGTTTGGTACTACGACGACACGAATTATGCTCGAATTTGGCTACTTATTCAGAATGTTGACTTTTTGGGCTTTTGAACCTTTGACCGGCCGCCCCGCCCTATTCCGGCGACGATGGTTCTCCAGGCTGGTGGTGATCGACGGCCCTTGACCTGGAGGACAAAATGCCCACGTCAATCGAACCAATTAAGATCGATTAGCCTGTCAATTTGATCATTAAAATCCAACCAAACACTGTTCATATGCACGAGCGTTTTGAGGAAGACGATGACACTGTTTGAGCCGGTTCGACCGGGCGGTCTGACCGGTCCGAACCGGTTCATAAAGTGTATTTCCAAAATTAACCAAAATCGGCGGGAAATTTCCACAATTAAACCTCAAAATTGCACTCAGGGGCCTGGATATTACCTAGAAATGCAATTTTGCCCAAAATTTCTTATCAATTTGCACAAAAGCCCCAAATTTTCCAAAATTGCCAATTTGGGGAAAAGTTCAATTGGATGTCAATTCGACCAAATTGGACTATGAGACCCATGCCAATTGATTTGGAATGCATGAAAACATAGGGGGACAGTCCAATTTTGCCACGAAAGTCCCTCAATTAAGATTAATTTCAAAAATTGGCAAGTTGAGGGACTTAATTGCAAATATTTTGAGGATTTTGTGCAATCCGTGCAATTTGCGCAATTGAGGGTGTAATTGATCAAATTGAAGTTCAAAAGGACTGCAACTGAATGTCAAGACACAAAATATACAAAAATTGCAAATAAAAAGACTCAGTTGGTATTTTTTGCGTAAATTCAACTTTGGGTATTATGAAGAAACACCTAAAATTGGATTCAATTTTCAATTTTTTATGAGGCCAATATGAAAAGGGAATTAAATGAAAAATATTGGACATTTTTTTGTATTTTTACAACCTCGAGAAGTACTTTTTATGAATTTTCTACTATTTTCCTATTTTTCGAAAATATTAAAAAATGTGAAAAATATGAAAAATTATTTTTTGTTCAAAATTGGTTCCTTAAGCTTGGCCAAGGCTTCCAATGTTGATTTTTTTAATTTTTTTTTATTTTTTGTGAATTTTTGGAAATTTTTAGAAAATAAAACCAAAAGAAAATTGATTAAAAATCGGGTGTCAACAACTCGCCCTCTTTGAAAGTAATCTCGGTTTAGAGGTTGCTTTCAAAGACAAGGTGACACCTGGATCCTTAATCGACTACGCTGGGGAGAAATCTAAAAAACTAGTCTTGACATCCAATTACCTCACCTTTGCCGTTAAAGCTCCGACTCCGATGGGCATTATTTCAGCTCATGCTCATTTTATGTGAAAGAGAAATGAGAAGAGAGAGAGACTTACCTGTAGCTCACCTGTACGTGGTCCGAGATTTGTTGTTCTATGGTAGAGTGAATGAATGTATGGGATTACCTTTGAATGGTTCGCGAGATTTTGTGATGGTCGGGGTCCGTCCGGTGTCGAGCGGTGGTCTAAAGATTTAGAAGAAAGGTTCACCCTTGTAACAAAGGGGTTTCACCTATTAAAATGAGATTGGCTATCCTCTAGGAAGGGACTCACCATTTAAAAAGCAGATCGGTTATCCTCTAGGAAGGGACTCACCGTCTAGAAGGGAGGTTCACCCTTGTAACAAAGGAGTTTCACCTATTAAAATGAGATTGGCTATCCTCTAGGAAGTGACTCACCATTTAAAAAGCGGATCGGTGATCCTTTAGGAAGGGACTCACCGTTCGGAAGGGAGGTTCACCCTTGTAACAAAGGGGTTTCACCTATTAAAAATGAGATTGGCTATCCTCTAGGAAGGGACTCGCCATTTGAAATGCAGATCGGCTATCCTCTAGGAAGGGACTCACCGTGTGGAAGAGAGGTTCACCCTTGTAACAAAGGGGTTTCACCTATTTAAAATGAGATTGGCTATCCTCTAAGAAGGGACTTGCCATTTGAAATGCAGATCGGTTATCCTCTAGGAAGGGACTCACCGTCCGGAAGGGAGGTTCACCCTTGTAACAAAAGGGTTTCACCTATTAAAATGAGATTGGCTATCCACTGGGGATTCACTTGTTAAAAGAGGAGGGTGCCATCCGAGGACCTAGGTTTACTAGTGTACCTACTGAAGCTCAAACCCTATTTTCAAATTTCAAAGGAGAGGGTGCCATCCGAGGACCTAGGTTTACTAGTGTACCTACAGAAGCTCAAACCCTATTTTCAAATTTCAAAGGAGATGGTGCCATCCGAGGACCTAGGTTTACTAGTGTACCTACAGAAGCTCAAACCCTATTTTCAAATTTTTCAAAGGAGGAGGGTGCCATCTGAGGACCTAGGTTTACTAGTGTACCTACAGAAGCTCAAACCCGATTTTCAAATTTCAAAGGAGAGGGTGCCATCCGAGGACCTAGGTTTACTAGTGTACCTATAGAAGCTCAAACCCTATTTTCAAATTTTTCAAAGGAGGAGGGTGCCATCTGAAGACCTAGGTTTACTAGTGAACCTATAGAAGCTCAGACCCTATTTTTAAATTTTCAAAGGAGGAGGGTGCCATCTGAGGACCTAGGTTTACTAGTGTACCTACGTAAGCTCAAACCCGATTTTCAAATTTTTCCAAGGAGAGGACCCGAGGACACGGGGATGCCAGAAGACCCGTAGAAAATCCAAGTTAATCGAATCTTTAAAATATAACTTTTCCGAGGATTTGGGATCACCAAGGAACCTGCAGAAAGTTCAATCAAACATCATTAGAATGACAATTTTAAGTTCTGGGGAGAAACTTAAGAATTCCAAGGAAATTTTCCAAAGTGTATTTGTGAAAGAAACATATCTAATCACAAGTTCAACTTTTCACTGGGGATGGATTTTGAATGACACATCCCGAGTGTTTTATAAAAAGGTTGTTTTGAAAGTCTTTCAAAAGGATTTTCCTTCATCCAAGAGGGCTTCTCACCATTTTGGGAAGGCTTTTCTTGAAATTCAAATCCGTTCATAGAAAACCTAACCTTGAGGTTTCGGGATCATTCGAGATGCATACAATCCGACTAATCGGAGAAGGCATTTTAAAGGGGACCGTAATTCAGACTAGGTCAAAGACTTATCAAAGGATGTTCATTTTGAGGCTTAGAAATGAACCTTGATCAAAAATTGCTTCTTTGGGTCTACAAGTCAAGAACCCCGAAGTCATGATAAGACAGGATTGTACTTACCTCTTTAAGTGGTAGCTTCCTGTATGATTTCTTGCATCAACCTGAAACACCTCTTAGATCAAAAAAGTTTTGGTGACAGGTTGTATCTTGGCTTAAGGTGGGCTCTTTAAGAAAAGGCCATATTTTCAAAAAGGGGGGTGAACTTAGGTGATCACCTAGACATTTCTATCAGCATTCATTTGCTTTTGCGGAAGATTCATGATCATTCATTCTTCAATTGATTTTGAGGATTTTCCTCTTTTCATCTCAATTTTTCAAATTTTGTCCCTTTTTCGGGATGCTCCTTTTTTCATGGGCCTTGGCCTTGCTTTTACCAGGCGCTTTGCTTTTCTAGCCCTTTTGTTTCTTGCTATTTTTTGCATTGACTGGCTTTTTTGAGACCAGTATCAAGAATTCTTCCAAATATGCTTTTTGACTCATTGCTGGCTATTCCTTTGCTTTGCTCTAGTGTAGGGAGGTGATCACCAACAAGGGTTTAGAAACGAATATTTAAAGGCTCAAATCGGCTCTTCAAGGGGTAAGTGTTTGGGGATATAGAAATGAAGTGTTTTTCTTCACTTTGAGGTGTTCTAAGTCTCTGGCGTAAATCACCTGAAGTTATCACAAAAAGATTGATGCAAGTTAGCACAATAAAGTCTTACTTTGATCTTTTCTCCAAGGAATCACCCAATGAACCTCCAAATATGCCCCGGTGTGGGGTGGTTCTTGACAGGGTTTTGTCCGGAAAATTCTCCCTTTTTGTTCGGAGTGGTTAACAAGGGATATAAATGTGTATGGATGATTTTGAAATGGAAATGCCTTTCATCATTTCAATCCATATAATTACCGCGAATGATCCCTATGTCCCGAGATTAAGCTCTTTCGCTCTATCACTCTCACTCATCGCTCAAGTGTATTAGGGACGTGTTTGAGGATAAAGTTTGCATCTCTTCATCTGAAGGATCATTCTCTTGAAAAGCTTTCAAAACATGCCCTTTTATAGAAACTCGGGGCGTTTTCATCAAAATTCATCATTTTCAAAAGTTTTCATTAAAAGGTGTATTCAAAAGATGTTCCTGTAACTTGAAAGGAATGTTTCTTTGAAAGGGCCTTGTGGCTTTGCAAATCCAAGTTTTTCAATTTTTTAAGCACGACAGTGTATGAAGATACTTCATAAAGGAGGAGAACCTCAAACCTGTCTTCTTCAAATATTGACTTCTGTCTCCTGTAAAAATAAAAGGAAACAATCAGCTCAAAGATGTTCAAAATTTCAAATCCCGAAGCGACTTCTTCCTATCTCCTTCGGATGTTGATTCTTGTTTCCTACATAAACAAAAGGAACCAATCGATTAAAGATGTTCAAAATTTCAAATCCCGAAGCGACTTCCTCGTATCTTCTTCGGATATCGATTCCTGTTTCCTGCATAAACAAAAGGAAACGATTAGTTAAAGATGTTCAAAATTTCAAATCCCGAAGCGACTTCCTCCTTTCTCCTTCGGATGTTGATTCATGTTTCCCGCATAAGCAAAATGAAACAATCAATTAAAGATGTTCAAAATTTCAAATCCCAAAAGTAACTTCCTTGTTTGATCCATTGCTCTGCAGGATTCTTCATAATTCCTAGTTCGCCTGTAAAATACAAAAGTATGCAAATGCATGAATGCAAATGTCATGCGAATGCAAAATTTTATGTGATTCAGATCTGCTCATCAATCACTTTGAAGCTTGATTTTATTTCAAGGAAAATATCTCTTCACGGTGTCTGCATTTACTGGACTTGCTAACTCTTCTCCATCCATGTTTACAAGTATAAGAGCTCCCCCGGATAGGACTTTCTGAATCACGTAGGGGCCTTCATAATTTGGCATGAACTTGCCTCCTGGATGTTGAGCATTTGGGAGCATCTTCTTCACAATCAGCATCCCCGCTTCAAAATTTCTGGGCTTGACCTTCTTGTTAAAAGCCCCGGCTACTTTCTTTTGGTAGCTTTGACCATGGTAGATAGCCTTCAACCGTTTTTCATCAATCAAATTCAATTGTTCGTGTTTCCGCTGGTTCCACTCATATTCCGTGAGTTCTACCCGAGACAGGATCCTTAAAGAGGGGATTTCCACCTCTACTGGTAGGACTGCTTCCATACCGTATACTAAAGAGTAGGGCGTTGCCCCGGTTGAAGTACGAATCGAAGTTCGATAGGCCATGAGAGCATATGGCAATCTCTCATGCCGGTCTCGATATTTCTCAGTAGTTTTGGCCAATATCTTCTTGATATTCTTGTTTGCCGCTTCCACAGCTCCATTCATTTGTGGGCGGTAAGGTGAGGAATTAAGGTGTCGTACCCTAAATTATTCCAATAAATGGTCGACTACCTTGTTGTTCGGATTAGAGCCGTTGTTAGTAATGATGGCTCTTGGAACTCCATATCTTGAAATGATATCCCTCTTGATGAATCTAGCCACGTTGTTTGCGGTGACATTGGCGTATGAGCTGGCTTCAATCCATTTGGTGAAGTAGTCAATAGCAACCAGAATAAAGCGATGTCCATTGGAGGCCTTTGGGTTAATAGGGCTAATCATATCAATTCCCCACATAGAGAATGGCCAAGGTTCTGACATATGATGTAGCTCAGTTGGCGGTGCATTTATCTTGTCGCCGTACACTTGGCATTGATGACAAGATTTGATGTGTTGATTGCAGTCCGACTCGATAGTCATCTAGTAATATCCGAATCTCATAATCTTCTTGGCGAGGAGGTGACCATTCATATGCGGTCCGCATTCTCCTTCATGGATCTCTTTCATAATGAGAATTGCTTCTTTGGAGTTTACGCACCTCAGCAAGACCGAGTCAAAGGACCTCTTGTATAAGATCTGTCCGCTGAGGAAAAATTTTGATGCCATCTTGCTGATATATTTCTTATCTTCTGGTTGATTGCCTTGCGGGAATTCGCCCTTCAACAAATAATTTTTGATATCATGATACCATGGTTCTTTATCGGGTTCTTCTTCAATGACCATGCAGTATGCGGATTGATCAAGGATGTCAATCCTTAAGGGCTCTATTTCAAGGCCATCTTGTACTTGTAACATGGCTGATAATGTGGCCAGAGCATCGATAAAGTGATTTTGAGTTCTTGGCGGATACTTGAAAGTGATCTCTTTAAAGTATTGGATCAACTCCTTGAAGAATTTATGATAAGGGATAAGCTTGGGTTCCTTTGTCTTCCACTCTCCTTGAGTTTGTAAGATGATTAGCATGGAATCTCCGTATACCAGTAATTTCTTCACCTTTAATGAGATGGCCAATTGTAATCCTGGTATGCATGCCTCATATTCAGAAATGTTGTTGGTGCACAGGAATACCAATTTGGCTGAGACTGGATAATGTTGATCTTCGGGGGATATCAGAACTGCGCCTGTACTCGATCCAGTGAGATTCACTGCGCCGTCAAAGTACATCGTCCATTTATCTTCGGATATGTTCAAAATTTGACCTCCCTTGTTTTGCTCTGAAACGTCTTTAGGAGGATTTTCAGCTAGCATGTCTGCAATTGCTCTCCCTTTTACAGATTTTTGAGGAGAAGTTCTAATGTCAAATTCTGAAAGAAGCACTTGCCATTTGGCCATCTTTCCCAGCAATGCTGGTTTTTCCGTAAGATATTTGATGGGGTCATTCTCGGTGACCAGTTGGATATGATAATGCGGGGTATCTTGCCTTAATCTGTGGAGGACCCAAACCAATGCTACGCAAGTCCTTTCCACCGATGAATACTTAGCTTCGGATGCTGTGAATTTTTTGCTCAAATAATAGATGGCCCGTTCCTTTCGATCCTTGGGGTTAGTTTGAGCTAATAAAGCTCTCAAGGATTCATCATGAACTGTTAGATATAGAATTAAAGGAACGTTAGGGATAGGAGGTACCAATACTCGGGGTTGTACCAAGTATTCATTGATCTTCTCAAACGCTTGCTGACATTACGCATCCCATTTCACTTTTGCGCCTTTCTTCAGAAACTTGAAAAAGGGTTTCGCCGTTCTCGGCAACTGCGATATGAATCTGGATATATAATTCAATCTTCCAAGTAGACCCCTCACTTCTTTAACAGTGGAAGGAGTCCCTATTTCCCATATGGCTTTGATCTTGGAGGGGTCGATTTCGATTCCACGATCGCTTACGACAAATCCAAGCAGTTTTCCGGATCTTGCGCCAAATACGCATTTTGCTGGATTCAGCTTGAGCTTATATTTCCTCAATCGATCAAATAATTTTCTAAGCACTCGAACATGATCTTCTCCAGGTCTGGACTTGGCGATCATATCATCCACATAAACCTCCATCTCTTTGTGTATCATGTCATGAAAAGGGGTCACCATAGCCCTCTGATATGTTGCCCCTGCGTTTCTCGATCCGAAGGGCATGACTTTATAAAGTAAGATCCCCCATTGTGTAGTGAATGAGGTCTTGATCTTATCTTCTTCTTTCAACATGATCTGGTTGTATCCTGAGAATCCATCCATGAAGGAGAATAATTCAAAGCCCGCATTACTATCGACAAGCACATCAATGTGCGGTAGGGGAAAATCATCTTTCGGACTAGCTTTGTTCAAGTCCCGATAATCCACGCATATTCTAATTCTTCCATCCTTTTTCTTAACCGGCACAATATTGGCGACCCAATCAGCATATGGGATGTCACGACCCGAACCCCGCGAGCTCGTTAACATCCCACCCGGCCACGATTATGTACAGTTCTCCAGGATCCAAAGGCCAACAAATTCATGCGGAAGCAAAAACAAATCCCCGTACATAAACAATTAACATCATGATGACTTGGGACGGTAAAAAAAACAAACTTATATACATATCCACATGTTCTATACAATTTTCCAAACCTACGGCTTCGGAGGCCACTGTACAAGCCTATGACCACTAAAACAAAACGATTACGTGGTCGAAGCCTACTATACATCCAAAATAACACAACCAGCAAAAGTCAAGAGGCCAACTACCCTAAGCCTCGTCCTCGCTATTTGGTACTATATCATCTCTCGCCTCCAACTCATCCCTCGTCAAGCTCAAGTGGCTGTTTCGAATCCGATGGCTCTACAACCTCCCCATCTTTTCCCGGTACCATGACCTCGGGAATACCGAATCTCCCGGGCGCAGATCATTCATGCTTGCGGCGGAGGGTCCAAATAAACAACGAGCCCACGACGGGGTGAGATAAAATCTCGGTAAGCTAGCCCCTAATCCTAGATTAGGGCTCTAGTGCCTCCAGACACATTTTCATTGAACAATTTCCGACAGTCCCTATTTTTTTTTTTTTTACCAAAAATTCCACAATTAAATTCCAGAAAATTCCGTTCTTTCTCCGAAAATTCCCACACCTTCTCAAATATTCTACGTTACTCCCGTTTCGGCATTCCACGCCCCGCCCGACAATAAAATATTCTACGTGCTCCAGGGCCGCGTTTAACGCGTCCAGGCCATAATAAAAATGTCCACATTACTCCGAAAAATTCCACATGATTCCAAAAATATTCCACGTTACTCCGAAAGTATTCCACGCTACTACAGAATATTCCACGTTACTCCAAAAATATTCTACGTCACTCCGGAATATTCCACGTCACTCCAAAATATTCCACGTTACCCCGGAATATTCCATGTTACTCCAAAAATATTCCATGTCACTCCAGAATATTCCACGTTACTCCAAAAATATTCTACGTTGCTCCGAATATTCCACGTTACTCCATCGCCATCAAATAAGTTCATAACATTGAGCCTCGGACCTTTATGGAACACGGCTCTATATATAGATATCGGGGTCTCAGACACAAAGGAATACGACCCATAAATCTCGGTCTCGGACACATAGGAGCACGACCGGATTAAGTCTCGGACAATTAGTCGAACACGACTCACTTTGGTCTCGGACGACTTAATTCAACACGACTTTCATACTTTCTCGGTCTCGGACAATCGGACGAATACGGCTCACTTTGGCCTCGGACGACTTGATTGAATACGACCCTCACATTTCCTCGGTCTCGGACAATCGGACGAATACGGCTCACTTTGGCCTCAGACGACTTGATTGAATACGACCATTACATTTCCTCGGTCTCGGACAATCGGACAAATACGGCTCACTTTGGCCTCGGATCTGACTTGATTGAATACGACCTTCATACTTTCCAGAATAATTCGGGACCACGTGATTCACTCACGTTAGAGAATTAATAATTCGGGATCACCCGATTAATTCACACTAATCCAAGGACTAATCCAGACTACCCGATCAATTAATACTACCATAGTATCCAATCTTCGTCATGCGACCATATTACGCTAACATAGTAATTTATAAATCACGCGCCACTAAAATTATACTAAGGTGGAAATTTATCACGGCCGAACAATAATAATTTTCTAACATATAATTAATTCACGACCATAATACTATACTATAATAATGTCACATTTAATTAACACCGTGGCATAACAACTTTTTGTCACATAAAAAGTAACTATAGTTAAAGTATAATCTAACCATGGTCAAAAATTAACTAGAGTCAATAACTAACCTAATCATGATTAAATAATAGCATAAAGTAACTCTAGTTAGGCATAAAGTAACCATGGTCCAACTTTGACCAAACAATTATCCTCTTGACTTCACTATTCATGCAAGAACACATTTCTCTCTCCTCCCTTCATTTGCATTTTCGGCCAACTCCATGAACTAGCACAAAAGCAACCCATTTTTCACCAAAATCACTCAATCTATAGTCTATTAGCAACCTAGATACCTAATCTAAGGTTAGGGAGCAACTTACCACTATTTTAGCAAGTTTTCCGGCGAGAAAACGGGTGGAGAATCTTGGTTCCAACCGGCGGCTCCGGCCACTCCCTCGCTCGGCTAAAATCCACAAAAATCCGGCGGTTCAAGGTGGTTCGGGTGGTAGTCGAGCTCCGACGATCCAAGGCGAATCCGGCGAGGCTTGGGAAATTTTTCGGTGAGGAAGAGTGAGAGCTATGGAGTTCGGCCAAGTGAGAGGGTGAGGGGTAGAGAGAGAAAGTGAGGTAGAGAGAGAGAATGCTCTTGAAAAATAAAAAAGAAGAAGGCCAAAAACACATATTAATAAAAATGTTGGATAATTTTGGGGTCTTCAAAGTCAATTTTCGGCCAAGGGGAAAAATGACCAAAATACCCTTCGTTCCAAGTGAAAAATGGGGTATTTTTCGAGGGCAAATGGGTCCTTTCCCATACCCAGTCCAAATCTACTTTTCCTGAACCTCTTTGGGGTAAACCGCGAAGGAATTGCACATAGGATGAGGAAACGTCCAAAATTTTTATTTATTGAAACCCCTGAAGGTCCGACGTCAAATTACGAAGCTCGATTCGCGATCAATCTCGATCGATAGAATTTTCAGCGTATCTCAAACTAACGGGCGGCTTTTAGGAGTTACGCGTATCGACCCGTGATTAAAAATCACGTTTAAGAATTACTCGAGCCATGGCGACCTTGGTTGTCATTCAATTGTGAGGGTCAATCACTAGTCCCGATGGTCGCGATCGTTCGAAAATAATTTAGGGACGTTTGGAACTCATACGAGGTCAAACGGAATCACCCGAGATCCAAGCGTAGGGTATTATCCAAATCGTTCCTTAATCATTCTAGGATCGGCCTCTATTGGTCCGGAATATTCCCTCGACAATTTTCATGGCCAAAGAGTCAATCCAAGATCAAGTTCTTAGGTTCACGTACTTGATTTTCCTAGTTAGCCATTCCCATTTGGTTAGTCTGCTCGAGAGGGATCAACTCCGAGTGAGATTCGACCGAAATACATCAATGAGACTTTTCATTTATTCAAAGCTTCGAAAGTGGGTCGGAATTCGGGATGTCACAATTCTTCCCCCCTTACAAAATTTCGTCCTCGAAATTTGCAATTCTCCAATCATCTCGTCTTATGGGGTATCGACGCCTCATCGCTACCACGCTTCCCAAAGTAGTTCTTGTCGTCATTTGACACTTCGATAACATCCTTAACAGCAACGGTTTTCATCTTTCGAAACTCGTTTTCTTTGGTCCTCAACTGTGTTCACCTTCCTCTTCCCTTTTGACATTTGCAAAATCTGTTGGTAGCATGTCCTCGAGTATTCAAATCACCTCTTCCATTGACTATTAGTCCAAGAATAACATGCATACCTTACTACAATCCAGCTTTTTCTAATTCTGGAGTGAAGGTCTTTCCAAAGCATCGCATAAAACTCATGGCCTTTATCAACTTGCCCTCTATTAGTCAAATCGAGTCGTAACATTCTCGACTCCTTAAGCAAGTTCAAGATTACTTTTGTAGTAATTTGCTCTCAATTCCATTTGAAAACCTTCAACGATCATAGAAATCTTTCGATTTTCAAGGTCATGCCTCTTCCTGGCCGGCATGTCTCATCCTTGACCACATGTAAGATCGATCTAACACTCAGTCCATTCCATTGGACACCGTAATTCTCCCGTCACATTCCGATGAGGTCATATCTTTAGATTCCTCCCCACTATTGAACTCGTACACTCGTCTAATGAACTTCAAGGTTTCTATCCTCAACTTCGAGGTTTCTTTTCCAAATAATCAGAAGTCTGAATTTCCTCCTTGTTCTATTCGTTTCCACAACCCTTAGAAGTCCGGGTCCATTCATCGCCATATCTCAATTCCTTTCTGACCTTCAGGCTTGATGCTTCAAATAGCCATCAAACTAGTCAATTGGTAAACTTTCAATTTAGGAGTTGAATCTCTTATTCCTCGAGGTAAGGTCTATCCCTTCGTTGCCAAATGCAAGATGCTCAATTTTCAATTATATGCATCCGCTACTTAATTCACCCTTCCTTAGCGATAAGGGCATCGCAAACATGACCTTTCCTTGGGTTCCCTTTGGTGCAGTCAATATTTCTAACTCTTGTAGTTCACATAGTTGCGAGGTCATTCCTTGCACAAGCAACACTCCCATCTTCGTAAACAATTTCATCCATTCGCTCTACGTCTCGTCCTTAGTCCTTTTCATCAATGGAATAATTCTTGTGGGGAATCTTCCTAGATCCGTCTATGACAGTTCATCAATTTCGGGAAACTTCAAATTTCAATAACTTACATCGACCTTAGCCGATACATCATCACTTTTTACTCCCGAAGGATTCATAGGGATCCTCTCTCTCGGACTTCACACGACCAATGAATTTCACCTTATCGGACCCAAAACTCGCACTCTTCACACTTAGCATACTATGATTGTTTCCTCGGGATCATGCTTCTCGTGACTCCTTAAACGAGTCCAATCATCGTCTCTAAAGACGGTAACAATTAATTCAATTATTCCTTGGATACACAATCCGACTATTGTCGCCTCTTGCTACCCGGTGTCGATTCGTTTAAACTGTCATTCGTACCATCCACTTGATAGTTTATACTTTGGTTCTCTGTCTTTATAGATTTCCAGTTAGACCATGCCACACTTTGTTCATTTTTATCACTCTTCCCTCGGGAAGCATTAGTCCCTCAATCTCTTGGTTCCACAACCAGCTAATGCGATCTTATCCCCATTTCATTCATTCCAACGAACATCGACATTTCCAGGAATTCAACATTGTCTACAAAACAAGTTCTTAGAATAATTTTAAGGAGATCATTTGAGTTCTGCGTTTTCTTTCTCGGTCTAGATGTTCAATCTTAATGCCACGACAATTAGAACTTTCTCTTCCTTCCACACCGAGGTCTCATACCCTATGAAGGAAACGATACACTACGGTGGCATTGTTCTACTTCGAATCCACTTCGTCTTTGGAGTTCACGCCAATAGCGGTGTTCTTACTCCAGGATTCAAATACCCCCACACTTGACATTCTCTTCTAATAACCCAGTCATCTTTAGCGACAAGGTTCAAAGGAGTTAAGGTTCTTCCTCAATCTCCGCACATCCACACCTTGGGTATCATAATTGATTAAATCAATTCACCTTGCGGGTACAATCCAAGTTCCCCTTTTTGCTTACTCCTCCATCCATGAACACTGTGGGTAGTCGGGATTATCAAGCCATTCCCTTTCCTTTCCATTAACGATCATCTCATGATCCAATCGCCCTTTAAAAATGACGCCCTATCCTTTAGGATGATAACTCGCAATACCACTTCTAGTGGTCCCGATTCAACCTCACTCAATCGCATATAAATCAACAAAGTCGGACAATTGACATAACTTTTTCCATAATTTTTTTTTTCCTTATGACGGAGAAGAAACGTCAATCTTTAATTATAGGCTCTACGCCAAGGTAATAGCCATTCCTTCCCGGCACATTCTATGCTCCATAAGTGAAAATTCCCTTACTCGCAATCCATGAACGAAAATTCTCTTGCTTATTCCTCTTCCGATCATCCACTTCATTCATTACGACCCGTTATCATTCCTCAGAATTAGAGTAACAACTAGTCATAAGACTTTCGAATTTCAATCTCCTTAGGGACTTCACGTTTCATTCAAAGGGTCCTTGTCCACCCTTAGTACACGTAGATAGCTTCAAGGACTTTGTCTCGTATTGGTGGATCGCCTTCAGATCTTTGCAAAGCTATTAAAGTTCGGACAATCCTTGTTTTCGAGTAACCTTAGAAAGGTACTTTCCATTGGACAACTTGGCGAAGACATTCTAGGCATATATCATGCCTTCAAGGAAAAACCCTTCCTTTAGTGATCTTTCACTAATGATCGACGGCCTCTTAAGGTTAGTAACTGCCAGGGTCACTTTCTTTTCATTCGTGCACCCGTAACCTCGGAGGTTTCCTTACACAATCCCCAATCCGGAGAAAGACGGTTTTAAATTTACTCTCCATCAAACTTAATCAATCTCACTCTTATGCATTCTTCCACAAGCTTTCTTTCAAACGAATTTTCTTTTCCATTCTGTTTCGTCTTTCCCACAATCTCTACCATTTACTTTACTAACAACACAATCAACGGTAGCAGTCTTATCTGCTTTAGTAACAACGGCAGCTCCTTCTCGAGTCTACCTATCCATCGAATTCCAAATTCCTCTCAAGGTTCTCTTGACCCATTCAACTCTTGGGTCTTGCACAATTTACAAGCTCGGCCAAACGTTCTTCTAGCGCTCATACTCTCGTGGTTCATATTTACTCACTTATCATGATTCCTTTCGGTTCTTGAATCTTCTCATATTTTTCATACTTGAGCAAAATGCTCCTCTAGTGACCATACTGCGGTCGTTCGACCTCATTAGGTTCTTATGGCACTTGAACCACTACAATTCCCTCTAGGAATTGAAGACTTAAGTCATATATTCGAGTCTAGCGGTTCCAGGCTACTCCTCTCATTATCTGTCACCAGCAATCAACCACCCGGTGGTTCTTAGGTAACTCTCAACTACTGGCCAATTATCCAAGGGTTCCAAGTCACCCTTAACCGGTGACTATCTATCAAGTTAGCCTCAACGAGGCAATTTCTCAATTAACCACCAATTACTAGGCATGCCTCAACTAGGCCAACATCAAGCAATCATTCAAGACGTTACTTAAGTGAGTCAATCGCTCATACTTTAACTATAAAGGCACCTGTTCCTCTAATACGAACACAATAGACTATCACACTTTCGGAAGATACCGGATCAACGGGGTATGAACCCCACACGCCGTCTAATCTCTCGGTTAGACCTTTGCCATAACAATCACATGATGCCAACTACATAACGGCATCCACCGCCTAGCACGAAGCCTTTAATCATACCAATCCCAGGCACCATCACAAATGCCAAGCAAATTTTGAAATTTCACCTTGAGGATCAACTCGGTGCAACACGTCTCTTAATCAAGATCAAACTTAACCTGATACCTAGACTTTCCCTTTCAATTTATGGCCCGGGTCATTCCTGCCTCCTTGATATCTTAGAAGCCCGTCGGGAGCCGCTCCTTGTCCGGACCTCTCTGTCCCGGCGATCACTCCCCGTCCTCATCGGACACGGTCGTTGCGGGTTGTCCCAAGTCATACATCTACGGAGGAAGCCCCGTTCCACATGTCCCATACCATGCTTCATTACGGTTTATAGGTATCCCGTCAACTTGTCCCATACCAAGCAACAGTTTATTAGGTCCGATAGTGATAAGCTCACGCATGTACATCCCTCGACTTTCGTTTTAATGCTACAAACACCTGCACCGCATGATTGTCCTCGTTACTCGACGTACCATAATCGCTTCCGGATCAATTCTTATCCACAAAAGATCTCTAATTCCACCAATGATCGTCACGTCTCATAGATCAATTGCCTATGTTCTAGCATATTCTTCAAGTTGAGTCATTGACAAACCATAATCATAGTCATATAATCCAACTGACCCTTCACTCAAAAGCAATCGTCTATTAGCCTCAACCACATGTACACCCTCAAAATCCATACTTATGACTCCTCAATTTCCTGCTTGCTCACTTATAAACCTCAATAATATCATCACCCAAATTTACCACTAAAACAAAACGATACTAGAACCATTAGAATACAATACAAGTTCAAGTCTATAATCCTCAAGATTCAGAAATCAATGCCTTATCCTAAGGGTCCCAGTATCTAATCGTCCCCAAGTCATCACTCCTTATTACTCCAAGTCTCAATCTCATTTGATCGAGCTGACCTTGCTCTGATACCACTCCAAACGGGGATGTCACGACCCGAACCCCGCGAGCTCGTTAACATCCCACCCGGCCACGATTATGTACAGTTCTCCAGGATCCAAAGGCCAACAAATTCATGCGGAAGCAAAAACAAATCCCCGTACATAAACAATTAACATCATGATGACTTGGGACGGTAAAAAAAACAAACTTATATACATATCCACATGTTCTATACAATTTTCCAAACCTACGGCTTCGGAGGCCCTTGTACAAGCCTATGACCACTAAAACAAAACGATTACGTGGTCGAAGCCTACTATACATCCAAAATAACACAACCAGCAAAAGTCAAGAGGCCAACTACCCTAAGCCTCGTCCTCGCTATTTGGTACTATATCATCTCTCGCCTCCAACTCATCCTCGTCAAGCTCAAGTGGCTGTTTCGAATCCGATGGCTCTACAACCTCCCCATCTTTTCCCGGTACCATGACCTCGGGGAATACCGAATCTCCTGGGCGGATCATTCATGCTTGCGGCGGAGGGTCCGAAATAAACAACGAGCCCACGACGGGGTGAGATAAAATCTCAGTAAGCTAGCCCCTAATCCTAGATTAGGGCTCTAGTGCCTCCAGACACATTTTCATTGAACAATTTCCGACAGTCCCTATTTTTTTTTTTTACCAAAAATTCCACAATTAAATTCCAGAAAATTCCGTTCTTTCTCCGAAAATTCCCACACCTTCTCAAATATTCTACGTTACTCCCGTTTCGGCATTCCACGCCTCAGCCCGACAATAAAATATTCTACGTGCTCCAGGGGCCGCGTTTAACGCGTCAGGCCATAATAAAAATGTCCACATTACTCCGAAAAATTCCACATGATTCCAAAAATATTCCACGTTACTCCGAAAGTATTCCACGCTACTACAGAATATTCCACGTTACTCCAAAAATATTCTACGTCACTCCGGAATATTCCACGTCACTCCAAAATATTCCACGTTACCCCAGAATATTCCATGTTACTCCAAAAATATTCCATGTCACTCCAGAATATTCCACGTTACTCCAAAAATATTCTACGTTGCTCCAGAATATTCCACGTTACTCCATCGCCATCAAATAAGTTCATAACATTGAGCCTCGGACCTTTATGGAACACGGCTCTATATATAGATATCGGGGTCTCAGACACAAAGGAATACGACCCATAAATCTCGGTCTCGGACACATAGGAGCACGACCGGATTAAGTCTCGGACAATTAGTCGAACACGACTCACTTTGGTCTCGGACGACTTAATTCAACACGACTTTCATACTTTCTCGGTCTCGGACAATCAGACGAATACGGCTCACTTTGGCCTCGGACGACTTGATTGAATACGACCCTCACATTTCCTCGGTCTCGGACAATCAGACGAATACGGCTCACTTTGGCCTCGATCGACTTGATTGAATACGACCATTACATTTCCTCGGTCTCAGACAATCAGACAAATACGGCTCACTTTGGCCTCGGACGACTTGATTGAATACGACCTTCATACTTTCCCAGAATAATTCGGGACCACGTGATTCACTCACGTTAGAGAATTAATAATTCGGGATCACCCGATTAATTCACACTAATCCAAGGACTAATCCAGACTACCCGATCAATTAATACTACCATAGTATCCAATCTTCGTCATGCGACCATATTACGCTAACATAGTAATTTATAAATCACGCGCCACTAAAATTATACTAAGGTGGAAATTTATCACGGCCGAACAATAATAATTTTCTAACATATAATTAATTCACGACCATAATACTATACTATAATAATGTCACATTTAATTAGCACCGTGGCATAACAACTTTTTGTCACATAAAAAGTAACTATAGTTAAAGTATAATCTAACCATGGTCAAAAATTAACTAGAGTCAATAACTAACCTAATCATGATTAAATAATAGCATAAAGTAACTCTAGTTAGGCATAAAGTAACCATGGTCCAACTTTGACCAAACAATTATCCTCTTGACTTCACTATTCATGCAAGAACACATTTCTCTCTCCTCCCTTCATTTGCATTTTCGGCCAACTCCATGAACTAGCAAAAAACCAACCCATTTTTCACCAAAATCACTCAATCTATAGTCTATTAGCAACCTAGATACCTAATCTAAGGTTAGGGAGCAACTTACCACTATTTTAGCAAGTTTTCCGGCGAGAAAACGGGTGGAGAATCTTGGTTCCAACCGGCGGCTCCGGCCACTCCCTCGCTCGGCTAAAATCCACAAAAATCCGGCGGTTCAAGGTGGTTCGGGTGGTAGTCGAGCTCCGACGATCCAAGGCGAATCCGGCGAGGCTTGGGAAATTTTTCGGTGAGGAAGAGTGAGAGCTATGGAGTTCGGCCAAGTGAGAGGGTGAGGGGTAGAGAGAGAAAGTGAGGTAGAGAGAGAGAATGCTCTTGAAAAATAAAAAAGAAGAAGGCCAAAAACACATATTAATAAAAATGTTGGATAATTTTGGGGTCTTCAAAGTCAATTTTCGGCCAAGGGGAAAAATGACCAAAATACCCTTCGTTCCAAGTGAAAAATGGGGTATTTTTCGAGGGCAAATGGGTCCTTTCCCATACCCAGTCCAAATCTACTTTTCCTGAACCTCTTTGGGGTAAACCGCGAAGGAATTGCACATAGGATGAGGAAACGTCCAAAATTTTTATTTATTGAAACCCCCTGAAGGTCTGACGTCAAATTCTGAAGCTCGATTCGCGATCAATCTCGATCGATAGAATTTTCAGCGTATCTCAAACTAACGGGCGGCTTTTAGGAGTTACGCGTATCGACCCGTGATTAAAAATCACGTTTAAGAATTACTCGAGCCATGGCGACCTTGGTTGTCATTCAATTGTGAGGGTCAATCACTAGTCCCGATGGTCGCGATCGTTCGAAAATAATTTAGGGACGTTTGGAACTCTTACGAGGTCAAACGGAATCACCCGAGATCCAAGCGTAGGGTATTATCCAAATCGTTCCTTAATCATTCTAGGATCGGCCTCTATTGGTCCGGAATATTCCCTCGACAATTTTCATGGCCAAAGAGTCAATCCAAGATCAAGTTCTTAGGTTCACGTACTTGATTTTCCTAGTTAGCCATTCCCATTTGGTTAGTCTGCTCGAGAGGGATCAACTCCGAGTGAGATTCGACTGAAATACATCAATAAGACTTTTCATTTATTCAAAGCTTCGAAAGTGGGTCGGAATTCGGGATGTCACATGGGACGACCTCGATAAATCTAACTTTGAGGAGCTTCATCACCTCCTCTTTGATCTTATCTGCCAATTCAGGGTTCATCCTTCTAGATGGTTGGTTAACTGGTGTGCAAGTGGGATTGGTGGGCAGAGCATGCTCCACTATTTCACGGTCTAAACCTGGCATGTCGGCGTATGACCAGGCGAAAATATCTTGATATTCTTTGAGCAATACCGTCATTCTTAAGACATCCGCTGCAGATAGGTGTCCTCCCACTTTCACTTCTTTGACGCAAGTAGAATCTCCAAGATTAATAGTGATGGGTTCTTCAGAGATGGGAGGCTTGGACTCTTCAAAACAATCCCATTCCTTTTTGATATCACTCACATCAGCTTCTTCTATATCAATTTCATATGCATAATCGTCGAGGTGATCTGAGTCACATATTAACTTGTTATGCATGGGTGGGATGACATGCCCGAAATGCATCATGAAAGGTTAGTATCAAAGACGACAAAATTAAAGAATGCATGATCTTTTTTAACATGCAAACATTTTTTTTTTAATTCAATTTTTGAAGAAAAGAGAACTAGTCCATAATCTTCCGGACATCCTTGTTCTCAAAAGCTATTTTAAAACTCAAGATCATATGGCGGATCGGGCCTCAAGTTTCACAGTATAAGCAATTGTCATTATCGGACCAATTTGTTGTTCCACATGTCCGTAATAAAACTTAAGATGATTTTCATTAATAGATGCAACTAAAAGCAATACGGTACTACACTTCTCGGATTACAGCATGTGACCCACGAGGTACTAAAATAGTGAAAAGCTTTAAAAACAAATGTAGTAATCAAAATGCATTAAAAGGTAAAGTTTAGAAAGAGCCTTTTACTCCGGGGTGGGGAAATCATCCTCCAGCCACTCGATGATTACATGCACCCGATTATCCAGGAATGGGTTGAACAAATCCGACTCCACATCTTCGGAAATGTCCTCATCTTCCAGCCATTTTCCTCCTTTAGAGAACACTTCAAATAAGGGGTTCGGGAACATCTTCCCTCTAGCTTTCCATGCATTGGTACCTATAAAACGGCCACCTCGGTGTCCACGGCCTCCTTGGTCTCCATAACAATTGTTTCGACCTCGGGCTCGACCTGTATTGTGCTTTTTTGTCTCTTTATAGCCCAGACCTACCTTATGGTCATTAGGGCTCAAATTCAAAGGGTTAAGGATTCCCCGACCGTATTTCCCTAATCCGGCACTCGGAATAAATCCGTTCGAAAGTAGCACTCTTCCCGCCATGGTCGCGGGCTTTGAAAGCTCCGGTGTAGCTATCTTTGTATCTGGCGATACATGCATGACATACACTATATCAAAAGTGTGATAACTCAGCTCTTCCTCTTTTGAGGGTTCAATGTATGGGACCATCCCTTTTAAAGAAGCCCGATGCCCCGTTTCGCCATGGACGGTGATCAGGTGACCCTTGACCACAAATTTTACCTTTTGATGCAATGATGAGGGTACCGCTCCAGACACGTGAATCCACGGTCTCCTAAGAAGCAAGGTGAAAGCACTAGGAATGTCCAGCACTTGAAATGGTACGGAGAAGGTCACCGGTCCAATTGAGATGTCCAGTTCAATTTCTCCCACTACATTCTTGGAGACTCTGTCAAATGACCGGATAGTGGCCTTGGATGTCTTCACGAAATCTTCGTTTATCCCCAAGCTTCTCAAAATGCTCAGAGGACAAAGATTAAAGGCTGAACCATTGCCAATTAGGACGTGAGGAACTTCCTTTCCGTGGTACTTCACGGCGATATGAAGGGCTTTATTGTGCATCCGTCCTTCACTTGGGAAATCTTCATCCGAGAAGGATATCTGGTCTTTCAAAAGGAT
The DNA here is from genome assembly GCF_020921035.1 of Rhodamnia argentea. Lineage (NCBI taxonomy): Eukaryota > Viridiplantae > Streptophyta > Magnoliopsida > Myrtales > Myrtaceae > Rhodamnia > Rhodamnia argentea. The sequence goes on from NC_063150.1 coordinate 17,002,461, forward strand.
AGCACCTACGAAGTCTCCGAGCTGAACCTCGTTGATGGTTTCCGGAACATGGACCTCGTCCAATACCTTGAGGAGGGCATTCTGGTGCTTTTTCGAATTCTTGAAGAGATCTAATAAGGAAATCTATGCAGGCATTTTCCGCAGTTGGTCGACGACCTCATATTCACTAGTTCTCACGACCGATTGCAACTTCTCAACTTCTTCCGTAGTTGGGACTTTCTTTTCGGAATCCGCCTCTCTTGGTGGATAATATCTTCCCGATCTCATTATGGCGTCAATCTCGCTCGTTCCATAATCCCAGTGAATCGCCTTCGAGTTATACTCTTCCACAGGCGGCAATTTAATCTTCACCGGTATGATCTCTTCTTGAGGTGATTCAGAGGTTGACGATTTTTCCGAAGCGGATGCTTCCCAATTATCCACCTTATTCGGATCAATGACAAAGCGAATCGGAGTATCTACCATTCCGATCATTTCATCTTCATGGACATCATCGGGGTTATGTTCTGGACATGGCCTTACCGGCGTGGCGTTTTCTTCATTTAGATGCTGTTGCCTTTCCCTCCTAACTCTTAGGATAATTCCCTCAATCCTCATGCCGATCTCCACCGGATGTTGGAATGAAGAATACGTGTATGCATACATGCGATCAAAATATTCTGCCGGGGAGCGACTTCGATACGAACTCCAGCATTTCCCTTTCTGACAGTGGCGGTTGCACCATCGCGGCATGTTTCTTCCACCTTCTAGCGAAGAGTTCAAAACTCTCATCTTCCCATTTTTCGATATTCAACAAATTGGCTTTAGTAAAGTACCCTCTGATCCCAGCTTCAAAGTGTCGTATGAAGTGTTTTGATAACTCCTCCCGACTCGGGACCCAGCCCGGATCCATTGATTGAAACCACACCGGTGTGGGGCCCGCCAAACTATGTCCGAAATTCCGGATCGGTGTTTCATCATCCTCATGATGGCCAACCATTTAGCGAAGATAATACGAGATATGCGCGGGAGGACATCCAGTGCCATTATACTTTGTACGGAAGGTTACTTTTGGATTCACGCCTTGGGGCGGGATATTTCTAGCTTGAGTGAGTGGCGTAATTAGCTCTTTTAACTCATCCATCTTCCTTGACACATCATCCCCTTGCTCTTGCAGTAAAGCGATCTTTCGATTTTGCATCTCCACGGCTCATCGTATCTCTAAAATCTACATATTCTCTTCTACAGTTGTGGCGTTATTCTTAGTTACCAACTGAGATAATTCTACCACCATCGTCGTCAAATGACGTATGTGAGTTTCCAGATTAGAAAGTCGCACGTTGGACTCCCGATTCACCTGTTCATTCCGAGGAGCCTCTTGATTCTTAGCTTCATCAACCGTTCCCACAAATTCTTCACTTTCGGGATCATCCATGCCGCCCCACCCGTCGGGAATTATTTCTCCAGAATCGACGAAAAAGCTTGGGGGTGCCGAATACAAAACTTTAAAGTTGTAACCACCACTATCTTCTCCGAGGTTATCCATTATCTCGCCTCTCTCAAGGGCTCTTCGCAAAAACCTTCTATCGCCTCGGCGGGCCTTGTCCAGGCGGATTTCATATTCATCAAGTTCCTCAATTTCTTTATCATCTTTGACGCTCATGAAATATCATGAGGGTATTTTCGAGACACCTCCCCTCATAGCTTTCATCGTGAATTCCTCGAATACCATGTCCACAGCCACATACGTTCCTTTAAAAGTGACATCCTCCATTCTTCCTATGACGCCCAGATTGATCGGCTTTTCCAAGCAAGCCTCCTTTTGCTCCCGGGAAATAATCTCTCCTTCCGGGTATTGTGAGGCCAATGTCAAGATATCCTGCATTTTGTATACATCCACTATAAATTCCGTAACCTCTTCCTCTTCGTCTCCAAAAATCGCGTTCACCTCGCGATGCTCGTGTAGCGGGTTTTGTCGCACATTCGGTTCAGCCTTATAAAACTCTAGGACTTTTCCATCAATCAACGCTTGTACCTTAAACTTGAGAGCGAGACAATTATCCACGTTGTGCCCCCTTTCTCCCATATGGTAGACACATGTCCGGGTTTCATCAAACCCGGGAAATCTTGGAGGATGAGCTCTAGGCGGCTCTTTTGCAACTAGTCGATTCTCCAACAACATGGGTAGTAGTTTGGATAAGGGTCGGGGTAATGGAGTGAAAACAGGTTGGTTCCTTCTTCTAGGTTCGGGTGGTTTAGAAGCGGTCCAGGAAGACATTCCTTGGGTAGGGGTGGAAGGTGAGAAATTTTTGGATTTAGATGGGTTAGGGACAAAGGCCACTTCCCCGGTTTGCTCCCTATTGTTCCTTCTCAAAGGGTATTGGCGTCTAAAAGGTGCTTCGGGTATCTTCTTCTCTCTCGGTGCCCACTCATGACGTTCCGCCACCTTGATCGGGTGCGCAAACGTCCGACACCCAGAGGTGTTTAGCTTGTCAAAATACTCAAAGGGGAGTGCCTTGAGGAAAAGGTCAATTAGTTTTTCTTCGGGGACGGACGGTTTTACCCGCACGCCCAACGCTCTCCATCTACGAGCGTAGGAGCGAACGACCTCATTCTTTCCTTTTACGGTTCTCAGAAGCTCTTCCCTAGTTAGGGTAGTCAAAGTGTTGAACTTGTATTGCCAAAGGAACTCGTCCGCCATCTTGTCCCAATCGGCGAGCCTCTCTGGCTCCAACTCAATGAACCATGCCAAAGCCGCCCCAGATAGGCTTTCTTGGAATGTATTAACCAGTAATGAGATGTTGTCCGAGAATTGCGACATTTGGCGCAAATAATAGTTCAGGTGCGCCTTGGGACACCCGGTCCAATTATATTTCCTCACAAAATCCAGTTCCTTGTAATCAGCGGGAACTTCTATCTTCTCAAATGGCGCGACCTTATCAAACCTGGAGAGTTCATACCCCCGGCTTGCCAGGCATTCTTCGATCTTAGCAAGCCTTTTAATTTCTTCTTCCATTTTGAGGACTTGCTTCTCCTTCTTCTCCGGATCGATCACAACGGGAGGATCCTTAGGCGGTCGCTCCGTATTCAGAGTGGGATTAGCGGCGGGTGCCGGATTAGCGTTGGTTCCATCGGACGAGCCCGTGGGGGCTTGGGGATTCGGATCAACAAGGTATCTCCCCTGACTTGCAATCATTATCGCCTTCATCTCTGCCACCATTGTGGCGATCATATTCATTTGGTTCTCCAGATTGCCCACCCGAGGTGCGAGTTCTTCCTATTCCATTCTTAATTTGTGCGTCTTGCTACGAGTCCTCGTGTTTATCACTCACTTGTTTTTCAGAAAATCAAATCAGTATTGAGAACATTAAAGGATTTGGAGACGTTGATCCGTGGTAATTGAATTTTCCATATGTATGCATGAAATGCTCATAAAAAGGAATAACATGTATTTATTACGGACCAAACTGTTCAAAAGTGTCAAAAAGATAACAAATATGTAAAATCTAAATGGGGGAATGAATCTATCCAAGTCGAGGACGCTTCCACTCTTCTTGCTCTTCTGACCCATCAGAATCCCACGGGTATAGGTCTTCTCCATCTTCAGACATCCACTGTTCCGGATCTTCAGGAATGTACGGCTCCACTCCCGGGACATATGGTACTATGTATTCGGGTTCGTAGGACTTCACTTCTTCAATCCGAGGAGATACGCATTCGGGTACATACGGCTCAACCAAAGATTAGCGATACTCCTTAAACTTCTGAATATACTCCTTGGAGGCTCTATGAATGTTCATCTCGTCATCCAAATAATCCGGCCATTCAACTTGTTGCAGCGGGGAGTTCTTCAAAGCATAGAGAATGAGCTTGATCCGAGCTCGATACGACTTCTTTGCTTCCTTTGTGAGCTTTCCTTGTGACATGTCAAATGAGAAAATCCCAAGACAAACATCCGGTGGCACTTCTTGTAAAACTCCGAATTGTCTCACCACTCGAATGGGATAATATGCCACAGCACCAGTACATCCCAATAAGGGAATATGGCTATCTTCAACACCCATGATGCGAGCCTCGACGATCTTAGGCCAAGTCAAACGCCATCGAATGTGCTCGGGCTTCAAATTTTCCAATAGCTCAACCCACTTCTTGAAAGAGTTTTTGGGTACGAGGGATTGACACTTGAGGAAGGATTTAAGAGGGTGAACGTGCTCATTGATCTCATAACACCCTACCCGGAGTTGGAAAGTTTTTATATGAGATGTGAACCACATGTGGAGTAATCCATTAAATGCTTGGAAAACGACCTTTTTGGAAGTTTTGAATTTGTTTAAGGAGAGAAAGGTCTCAGCTAAAATCATGTATGAATAATTCCAGCGACAACATGCTTTGTCGGCAATATGGACTATAGAAGGGTCAAAAGTGGTCCTTGAGGTTGGGAATAGAACGAATGCAAAGAAGGCTAAAATGAACACCTTTCCCGATCTATGACCGGTTTTGGTGGGTAGAGAGGAATAGTTGTCAAAAAGGAATGAGAATGTGAATTTGCCGGAGTTGGACTTATAGACTTTCTCTATTTCGGAGGTTTTGAGATGAAGAAAGCTTGATAGAGAATGAGTAGAATCCATGTCAAGAGGGGGTTGAGCTATATGGTCGTCAAACTTGGCACTAATGATAGCGGTATACTCCTCAAGCGTAGGGGTCGATTCAAGACCTTGGAAATTAAACGTCATTGTGCACATGTCCCATGCCTTGGCCAATGCTTGAATGAGGGCCGATTGATATTCAACTTTGATCAAGTTGACCAATCGTCCCAAACGCCCTTCAACGTATGCTTTGTTGATTATGTCGAGGCGATCCCACCATAGAGAGAGCTCCTTGCGCGGTACCGGGATGACTTTGATATCTCCATTCCCCATGATCTAAAAATACAAAATGATGATCCTAAAGTCAATTACCACGGATTCAACATGAATATGCATGAAATGTGATGCAAATGCACTAACCAAATTCCATGTCATCTTTTGGTAACATGAGGGTCAACTACTCCCATTTGACCCAAATAAGCCAAATAGGGTAATTATGGACCAAATCTCACCCAAAGATGGCATGTAATTGATTAGGATTGTTTAAGTGTAATCGGGGTAGAAAGTCACTTTTACAACTCAAAATTTGACAACCCATGAAATTTACAATTCTAATACAATAAAGCCCAAAGAGATAGGATATGAAAGCATCTAAAGATGTTCGGACAACAGATGTAAATGAAAGTACATAGTCGGCTCAAAATGTAATAAATCCTAGAAATGCCCCAAAGTCACGCTAAACTAGCTAGTCGAAATGGTGTCCTCATCCGATGAGATCTCCACTATCTCGGGAAGCTCAACATCTTCTTCATCATCGGAGGATATGGTGATGACTTCCTTCTTCTTAATTGGGGAGTGCTTTAGGGATGTTTTGGTCGCACGAGGCTTCTTTGCCAATTTCATGTACAACTCCCAAATTCTCTCTTTTCGCGCTTGACTTCCAAATGGCGTGCACATCGTGTATAATCACAATTCTCGCTACGAGTGCGGTTCCATCCATTGAGCTCCCGTCCATGGACAAAATCAAAGACTCGAAAAGTGGCGAGCACTCGGTCCTTGCGTCGAATGGTCCTCCGCTCCCATGCGAATGTATCGGAGACATCAATATGACTTCGGGGCGCCATCTATCCTAAAAAGGAAAATTGACCTTCAACTCCGATCACTTAAACGATCTTACAAATTGTACCGATATGTCGTGAAAATGCATGATATGCAAAATTTAAATTTACAAGTTCAAAATAAAGAGGGTAAAAAGCCTTACCAACCGATGTTACTCTCTTTTTTTTTGTTTTTGATTTTAGGTATACCAACCATCCATTTCACATGCGCATGAGACAAGTGAGGTTCAACTCTAAAGAAATCAAAAAGGCTCGGGTATGGACCTAAAAAGGCTCCCGCTATACGAATCGATGAGCCGCCCACAAGCGCAATCAAACAATAAGTGGGTAGGATCATCAATCTTGCATAGCGAGCGGGATCAAATATGGTCAACCCAAGTGCAATCAAACATAGGAGCTTCGCATACCGATCCCTATATATGACGACTTATAAGGGTGATTCGCGACTCGGGTTTAGGCGCTTGTGTGTGCAATGTCGTGATCCTCAAAATATGCAAGACATGCATAGCAATTTATATTCAAAACACCTCTTCAATATGTGCATAAATAAACAAACAACCCAAAGCACCATATCCGCATCAAAAAGGTTAACATAGACGCCACTCCTTATAACTCCCATCTGCATCAACATTTAACACTTTCGTTAGTGGACGTACCTCACCTTCAAGAGCATCTGCAGAAAACGGGGTTAGAAAGCACTCAACATTTTTATCGGCTTAAGTCCTCTTAATGATTTAGCAACCATTCGAATCCCCAGCGGAGTCGCCAGTCTGTCGCGACCCTCCCGAAAGATTCTTCCCGGGGATGAATAGGGCTAACGAGCCGATCCCCCTTTTTATATGTATGACCCCTGTTGTTAGCGGGATCTTTAGGGATCGCGGGTCTCTCCTAAGACCCATTACTCGAAGTGCGATGTCGGGAAAATTTTTATCAAAAATCGAGATCGACCTTAGTGTGGTCGGGTGGCATGTGCAATGTGTACATGCATTTTGGAGTCGCCACCGATCAATTTATTGGAGGGTATGATCGGAAAACCCTACCGAGCGGTCGGGAGAAACCGTTCGGTTCCGCGAAAACCGGAGATTTTGGATTCGGGGGACTTGGTTACGCCGAGATTTTCATCGACGCCTTTTCGGTTACCGATGTTGAGTGATTTTCTAACCTAAGAGTTCATGCGGATGTGATATCGGGTGAGGTGGGCCCTAACGGTTCTAGGTATTCATGCAGATGGGAATTTTATTATTCCTATCAATCACAGTCAAAAAATTAAAAGCGCAATCAATATAATCGTAAGCAATCAAATCAATCAATTAAGGCTCGATATCTATAAAAATGGCCCTATTGACCTACAAAAATATCGAGATTGGGTTCCGGGGATGGTTCGAAAAAATTTGGGGCGGAAGGCCTAAAAGGGTAGAATGGTCATTTTTGGGGTTCGGGACCCCAAAATCACAAAATCGGGGTCGGGCCAGTTGAATGTGGCTATTTCCCATTTTTTGTGATTTTCTTAAATTTTTTAATTTTTTCTAATTTTTTGGATTTTTTATTCATTTTCTAAAAATATGAGAATTTTCCGGATCGACATAAATCGACCCTCGAAGTCTCGAAAATTTTCGATCTAGACTTTATGAGTCCCGAATCGATCTAGGAATTTTTAGAAATTTTTTGTGAAAATCTGGGAATTTTTACCAATTTTCTAAGTATTTTTGCAATTTTTTTGGATTTTTTTGGAAAATTTATCTATTTTTTATTATTTTTTATTAATATTTCTGGACCGGGTCAACCCGGTTAGACCGCTCGCAGACTCACCCAACTCCAAGATGACACCGTATATGTATTTATTTATTTTTTTTTTGATTTTTCTAAAATTGATTTTCTAATATCTGAATATAAAAGAAAATAATGGACGGCTGAGATCAATCTACGAATTAATCTCGGCCGTCGACTCCACCTCACAGAAACGACGCCGCTCCGACTAAAAAAAGAACGGCCACGATTAAATCCTATGACTCCATCTCAGCCGTCAATTCTTATTAAACTAAATGACGCCGCATCACTCCTCAAATAGACGGCCGCGATCCGATCTATGGCTTGATCTGAGCCGTTCACTCCTCTTACATATAAAACGACAACGCATTTAGACCTGGACTTAAAACGACGCCGCACAACTAATCAAACGAACGACTACGATTAATCCTAAGTGTGATCCCGACCGTTCATTTAACTTCTACTCTAAACGACGTCGCAACACCTATATAGAATGACGCCGTTTTCACGTTTTTTATTTTCTGCCTAAAATAAACTAATATTCGAATTTGCAAAAAATAGATCCGACGGTCATAAATCAAACTCATCTATTTACGATGACCGTCGGATCGGATCTGACTCGGCTTATTCGCGCCAACGATTAGCCGAGTCGGCGATGACATGGACCAACTGCGGAGCGACGCGTCAGACTTTGACTTTTTTACTCGGGCCACGTCGGTCGTCTTCTTCCCCTCGATGACAACAAATGAATGGTCGAGAGCCCTCCGGCGAGATCCAACGGTGAGATCTCGCCGGAATGGCCTCAAACCAACGCCGATCGACTCGATCTAACCTCTATATTAACATATCTCGGAATCAAAGTATTTCATCCATAAAATCAACGGAAATCGAGCTTACACGGTCTAGTAATCGCAGACCTCAATCTCAACATATAGAGCATAACAATCAAATCAAAGCTTCAGGCACATTCAAATCAAGTTAAGAGTACTTACCTCGGACTCCGATTGAGCCCGCATTCGCTGGATTTACCTAGCCGAAGTCCGACCAAGCCGAAACAAGTTGAAGGTTCGACTCGAGGTAATCGCACAAAATCAAGGCACAAGCAAGATGCGACGATGATTAGTAAGGTTCCGTAACGTGATATGCCATGAACGCGCAGTAACGAAACTCAAAGTTCGACTCACCAGTTCTTGATGTTGCGGGTTGATCCGGACAGTGCGATCGCTTCCTTGGAGTGAATGCGAGCTTCTGGACTTGGTTTAGAAGCTCGAGATTGCCCGAGACGGTCGGACGAGTGGCTCACGGTCCGAGCTCCGGCGAAGCGACCTTAATGCTCACGAAAGCCTCTCTCTCTTAATCTCTCTCTTTCTCTCTCTATTCCGTTGCGTGAGCTAGCAAATGAGCCTCCCTCCTATCCAGAATCTTCCTCGGGCTATTTATACTTGGTTTTGAAATTTTGGCGTGTCGGGGAGGAGCTCGCCGACTCACTTCGCACGTACCCATGCGTGCGAAATGAGTCGGACGGCGTCTGGAACGGAATGGGATTCCGTCCGGTCTCGTTTGGTACTCCGACGACGCGAATTATGCTCGAATTTGGCTACTTGTTCGGAATGTTGACTTTTCGGGCTTTTGAACCTTTGACCGGCCGCCCCGCCCTATTCCGGCGACGATGGTTCTCCAGGACCGTAGCGATCGACGACCCTTGACCTGGAGGACAAAATGCCCACATCAATCGAACCAATTAAGATTGATTAGCCTGTTAATTTGATCATTAAAATCCAACCAAACACTGTTCATATGCACGGGCGTTACGAGGAAGACGATGACACTGTTTGAGCCGGTTCGACCGGTGGTCTGACCGGTCCGAACCGGTTCCGAAGTGTATTTCCAAAATTAATCAAAATCGGTGGGAAATTTCCACAATTAAACCTCAAAATTGCACTCGGGGGCCTGGATATTACCTAGAAATGCAATTTTTCCCAAAATGTCTTATCAATTTGCACAAAAGCCCCAAATTTTCCAAAATTACCAATTTGGGGAAAAGTTCAATTGGATGTCAATTCGACCAAATTGGACTATGAGACCCATGCCAATTGATTTGGAATGCATGAAAACATAGGGGGACAGTCCAATTTTTCCATGAAAGTCCCTCAATTAAGATTATTTTCAAAAATTGGCAAGTTGAGGGACTTAATTGCAAATATTTTGGGGATTTTGTGCAATCCGTGCAATTCGCGCAATTGAGGGTGCAATTGATCAAATTGAAGTTCAAAGGGACTGCAACTGAATGTCAAGACACAAAATATGCAAAAATTGTAAATAAAAAGAATTAATTGGTATTTTTTGCGTAAACTCAACTTTGGGTATTATGAAGAAACACCTAAAATTGGATTCAATTTTCAATTTTTTATGAGGCCAATATGAAAAGGGAATTAAATGAAAAATATTGGAAATTTTTTTGTATTTTTGTAACCTCGAGAAGTATTTTTTATGAATTTTCTACTATTTTCCTATTTTTCGAAAATATTAAAAAATGTGAAAAATATGAAAAATTATTTTTTGTTCAAAATTGGTTCCTTAAGCTTGGCCAAGGCTTCCAATGTTGATTTTTTAATTTTTTGATTTTTTGTGAATTTTTGGAAATTTTTAGAAAATAAAACCAAAAGAAAATTGATTAAAAATCAGGTGTCAACCCACAAAAGGACACAACAAACTCCCTATGAGAAGTGGAAAGGCAGAATGCCTAACTTGAATTATCTTAAAGTGTAGAGGTGTTTGGCTAAGGTTGCAGTTCCTAAGCCTAAAAAGATTAAGATAGGACCGAAGACTATTGATCGTATCTCTATTAGATATGCTCTTAATTGTAGTGTATATCGATTTCTTGTTCATAAATCTAAGGTACCAGATATACATGTTAATATGATCATTGAATCAAGGAATGCGTCATTCTTTGAAAATATATTTACGTATAGGCATGGCCTATTCCGGTTCCACGAAAAGTTAGAATCGGAACCGGCCATTGAAAATACCAATTCCGGTTTCGTTTTTTACTTTTAATTTTTAAAATAATAAATAATAAAATAAACATAATAAATTATAAATTATAAAATATAATCAAATTGTACATTGTAATAAAATGTGGGGAAAAAAGAGAGAGAGGAGGAATGGGCTTGAACTTAATGAATTATCATTATGCGTCTACATATCTTCTTGGGGATAGAAGAATCAAAACCTATGTAGTTCTTTTACCTTTGATAACCCCAACTTTCCTTATCGTCAATTGTTGATACCCGTTGCGGTACCCGTGGCGATGGTATCTTCACAATCCTTGCTAAAAAATTCGTATTCTCGATCCAGTTCTTGGTGTCGAAATTTTGCCATCATCCAATCGTCGACACAAGCTTGAGTTTCCACAGACTCCGGGCTTAATCTTGAATGGCAACAAGTCAAAACTAATCTTTCGGCGCTAAATGCTTGTTCAACCGCAATTGTTGAAGAAGTGGTTGCTAATATTTGGCGAGCGATGAGGGCGAGAACTGGGTAATTGATTTGATAACTCTTCCACCACTTTAGGATTTCGAAATTTGTACTATGTTCTGCATCATGAAATTTAAATTGAGTGGTTAAATATTTTTTTAATTCGGAAATACTACCTGTTACCCCTTTTTTTTTTTTTTTTTTTTTTGCCTATTTTTTAGCATATTATACCCTCTACTAAGTGAACTACCACATTCGCTACGTGAGATAGTAGATTGTAAAGATTAAGAATCATTTAAACCATATCTACTACAAAATTCTCCATATAATACTACTATAGATTCTTTAACATCTCATTATATATTTGAAATATTTATTGAATCTTCCAAATGTAAACAATCATGATAACATACATTCAAATAATCTAGTAAACCGTCTAATTTAATACGTGAATCAAAAACAATACCAACTAAATAGACAAGAGGAATTTGGAAATAATAATGTAACCATTTTTCTCGCATTACTAAAATAGTTCGAGCTAATTCAATATCATTTTCATATTCACTAAAAACACTACCAATATTAACACACTCTATTAAAAATAAATGCGTAGTAGAATAATAAATACCAGATATAGTCTTAGTAGCATCATTAAAAATTTTCAAAAAATCTAAAATTTTTTTTGCAAACGTCCCAATGTTGCGGAAGTAAAGTAATTTCGAGAATATTTTGTGAAATAAACATACATAATAAATCTTTGTAATCAAAAGTTTGCCGAAGCAACTCGTAGGTAGAATTCCAACGAGTCGGAATATCTTTTGGAAATCTTTTTACCTTTCTCCCATGTTGTTTACAAAATTTTCCCCATAATTTCATAAAATGGGCACAACTCCATAAAAATTTAATTGCACCATTTATTGGGGCAAGAGAAGTGTCAAGAGTTCGTAAACCATCTTGTACACATAAATTTAAAACATGGCAAACACATCTAATGTGAAGAAATTGTCCGCCAAAAGTGGGTTTGCAAATATTTTCTAATTTGGGAATAGAAGCGGTATTCGCAGCGGCATTATCAAAACCAATTGAAACTACTTTATTTATCAAATTATATTCTTTTAAAACTTGTCTAATTATTCTATAAATATTATGAGCCGAATGTCTTTCATCAAAAACTCGAAATGCAATAAGTCTTTTTTGAATGGTCCAATCGTCACCTATCTAGTGACACATGACACCCATATAAGAATGAATTTGTCGAGGATCACTCCAAATATCGTTACCTATATGCATACGTCCATTGAATTCTGCAAAAAAATTTGCTAAAGATTTTTTTCCTTTTTTATAAAGATGAAAAACTTCGCGTTTAAGAGTACTTTTTGGAATAGTTGGTGCTTGCGGAACCAACGCAGTATTTATCAAATATTTCAAATTAAAATTTTCACAAGTAGTAAACGGAACATGATCAAAGGCAACATATTCAGCTAATGTTTGTTTATAAAGTGCATCAGTGTAACGGAATAAAGGATGAGGATTAGAATTGGCGTACCCGGAAATTTGTTGTTGCGTATTGTCCATCCCCGCTTGCGTTGGATGTTTTTTCGTTAGATGTCGACGGAATATTCCATAGCCGTCTCCTTTCGTAAATTTATATGTTTGCGAACAATATTTACATTTTATATTATACTTACCTTCGCCTTCATCACGTACCTTGTCAAAGTGTAGCCACAAGTCGGATGTACTATCTCGGCCCTTCCGTTTCGGCTCATTTGCCTTTGACGTTTCTTCGACACCAATAGGAGGATAAAGACTTTCTTGTATTGGGATGCGCTCGACATTCGGAATCGAGACAATGTTGATATTATCATCGTTGTTTTCCCAACATGCATACTCACGAGGATCACATTTAGGAATGGGATATTCGGAATCTCCCATAATCATCTTGCCCTTTTCAGCATTTTTGCTTCCACTTGCCATTTTTGAGAGAATTCTTTGGAAATTCAATTGAGAGAATTGAGGCGGGATTGAGAGAATTGAGCGAATTGAGAGAATTGTTGAGAGGATTTGTGAGAAAAATGAAAGGGAGAGGATAGGTATTTACAGGCAAGAATTAAAAACAATTCAAAATTTTTTTTTTTAACCAACGGCCAATTGGCCGTTGCAACATGCAACGACTCTTAACGGCCCAAAGAGCCGTTGTGGGGGGGGGGGGGCGGGTGGGGCAGAGAGCCGCTGCCCCACCGGCCCATATATATATTTTAATAACGGGTCGGAACCGGCGGTTCCGGGCCGGTTCCCACAATTATGGAACCGTGGGCCCAATCAATGGACCAATTCCGGGCCCACGGTTCCATATGGCCATCTCTATTTCCGTATAACATAGTATATGAGCCAATTGATAATGATAAGAGGCCTTGAAATACTGCATCTAGAAGCGATCCTATGGAGGATGAACCTAGACGTAGTAAAAGACAAAGGACTTCTACGTCTTTTGGACCCGATTTTCTAACATATTTGCTAGAGAATGAGCCTCGGACATTTAAACATGCGGTGACATCCCCGTAAGCCCCGTTCTGAAAAGAAGCTATCAATAGTGAAGTCAAATCCATCTTATCAAATCACACTTGGGAATTGGTTGACCTTTTTCCTAATAATAAACCACTACAAAGCAAGTGGATTTTCAAGAGGAAAATGAAAGCAGATGGTACTATTGATAAGTATAAGGCTAGGCTTGTGGTAAAAGGCCATGAGCAACGAGAAGGCCTTGATTATTTTGACACTTATTCACCTATCACGAAAATTACATCTATACGGATGTTAATTGCTATAGCATTTGTGTACAGGTTTAAAATCCATCAAATGGATGTCAACAAAGCTTTTCTAAATGGGGATCTATAAGAAGAAATATATCTAAAACAACTAGAAGGGTTCGTTGTTCCAGGACAAGAGAAGAAAGTATGTCGGCTTATCAAGTCACTCTATGGCTTGAAACAAGCACCAAAACAATGGCATGCTAAATTCGATCAAGTAATGTTGTCGAATGGCTTTTAAAATTAATGAGTGCGATAAATGTGTATATGTCAATAGCACTCATAATAGCTTTGTCATTTTATGTCTCTATGTAGACGACATGCTTATAATGGGCAGCGATAGTGAGGTCGTCAAGGCGATCAAACGCATGGTCACAAGCAAATTTGATATGAAAGACATGGGGGTTGTAGATGTTATTTTAGGAATTAAAATCCTCAAAACATCTAAAGGATTAGCATTATCACGGTCTCACTATATAGAAAAGATACATGAAAAGTGCAAGAATCTAGAGATTGTACCAGTAAAGACCCCGATAGATGTTAATTTACATCTTTCAAAGAATACTAGTAAAAGCAAAGCTCAAAATGAGTATACTAGTATACTAGGCAATTTATGTATGTCATGAACTATACTAGACCAAACATAGCATGTGCAGTAAGCAAGCTAAGTCGATTTACAATTAGTCCAAATGAAAATCATTGGAAAGCATAGGCTAAGAAGCATCATGGGATGTTGTTACGACATGTCATTTGGTGGGCTTAGAAGCATTTTGGGATGCCGTTATTCAATAGGAGTTGTTTTATTTTGCTCTAATATTGTTTACATATGTGTTTGTTATATTTAGTAACAATGTTTGATATATATCAAACTCTTTTGCATGTAATAAAGTGATTATGAATGAGTTGATGTTAAATACATATATCGGGTGAAAGTCTCAAGGTATGTGTAAACCTTGAGTAAAGGCTAGGCACATTTAGTTATTAGTCTTGAGTATATGTCTTATTACACATAAAGTAAAGTTAATTATAAAGGACAAGACATATGTAGGGGTGAGCAAACTGGACCGGACCGGACGGGTTAGTCCTGTCCTTAAGGGGGGTAGTCCGGTTCCCTGTCCTAATAAATGGGACCGGTGACCGGGCGATTCGGTCCTCGGTTCCAAGTGGATGGGACCGGCCTGGATTGGACCACCCATAATATATATAATTATTTACATATAGATATATATAATTTAAAAAATGAAGCTTTCGTTTGTTTTCAATATTCATTTCTCGAGCCATTTCCATTGTTAGGCTGCACATTTTTGAAACTCGGACAGTCCCTCAATATTATGAATGCGGTATATCCTATTTATTATGGTCTTTTCCAGTGCATTGTGTGGTGAGTGTACGCTGGCATGTTCTTTCTAGAAAGAAATGATTCAATCGGTTCATTTAATATAGTGGTAGCAATTTCTTACTATTCATGTATTTCGGTTGTTCATTTCAAAGAGTAATCCTGCATTTCGGTTGTTCATTTCAAGGATTAGATTTTTGCGATCCCATTATGAGGAGAGCAATTGGACCGGGATCGGGAACGTAATTGACCGCCTATCCCGGTCCGATCTCGGTCTAGTCCTTGGTCCCAAAAATTTGGGGACCGGGGCTACTGGTCCGATCCCCGATCCCATACTCGGGACGGACCAGCCCGAACCATGCACACTCCTAAACATATGTAGGTTTATTGGAACCATAAAGTATATTCTCCGGTGGTACGTGATGTTTCGTGACACATAAGGAGAAAGAATATAACTGACAAAAGGAGATAACACATTATGAATCACTATTATGTGAGGTGTTGTCATTTGCTACGCTACCATATTGAATCCATATCAATATAGTTAAAGATATTTGTATCATGGAAGGCTATGTGTTTGTTGATGTACTTACCGCCATAATTTGGTGTTTAAAACTTTATGGGATCGGATTGGCTATTAAGAATAATCACTAGGCCAACATAAAGTTATGTACATATAGTATAGTTTCAATTAATATAGCTCAAGTGGGAGAATGTTAGAATTATCCTAATGTAGTCTACATTAATTAAAATTAAAGTATAGGTTGGTCCATTAAAGTATGATACATGTTCTTAATTAGTTATAATATGGGCTAGCTTAGTGTAGGCCGAAGAGGCACGACTTGTGATGAGAGAGTCCGCACCGAAACTCTATCTAAAGGCTCAAGTCCTCCCTCTAGCTCTCAACTCGCAGAAATGAGAACATACCTCTTCGTTTTGATGATGATTATCTCATTTGGCCAGCGCTAACGAGAGGGAATAGAGGGGAAGCGCTCGAGTCTCAATTCGTCGACGTTCCGCATCGGTTTTCCGACGGATTCTCATAAAGGTGCAAACGTTCTACTCCCTTACAAGTACAACGTTTTTGATTCCGGTTAGATGATTATTGGGTATGCCACATTTGAGGCCTAACAGCCAAAGCATATGAGCTATCACACAACAATTGTAGCAAATAGGGAATCCGAGGACTTCCGGATATATAATTGTAGACGAAGTATCTTTGCATTCCCATAGACAGACCTTAACTTTCAGGGTCTAGACCCCAAAAAAATCTTCATTCAGGAATGCTTTGGCTCAAGAGGAGGCTTACAAAAGCTTTACCGATCGTAATATCCCCAAAATCACTCTCATTTATACAATTTTCCGTTTTAGCAGCAGTTTAGGCCGTGCATGATAACACTTCTGACATAGAATTTTTGCTCTGCTTTTAGAGCATAAATTCATTTGATAATGCAACTGATGGAGCAGAAATTCATTTGATTGTGCAACATAATTTTTTAACTTCTGGAGCATTCTTTTAGTTCCAGAAGTAATTTTGGAGCCACTTCAAGAATTCAAAAGTTAATTTCTAGAGCATAAGTGTTGCCATGCGCACCCTAGCTAACTAGGGACGTTCTTTCAAAGGCATAGAAACGATATATGCCCAGGAAACACGGCCAAGACAGCTGATAACTCGTTTTCTGCGCTTTGGTCGAACACTTCCTCATATATATCGAGAACCCTAATGCAACGTCGGCCTTTATGATCTTCTCAAGCATGCTGCACTAGGAGATGGTCATCTGCGAATAGCCGAGTTATGCATCGATCACTTACACTACATCGGTTGACCCCTCTTAATTGCTCGTGCAAAAAAAGATTCAAAATGCATGTTCACAGCAATCAGGAGGACCAGAAATACAGATTTAAGAAGTAAGAGACCTACTGTGTATAAAAAACTTTTGTTGCTCGCTGTCTCAAACACAACCTTATCAAGTTAAGACAATACCGTACATATGTTCCATTATTACAAACATTATATAATTGTTTGGACGACGCCCGATGCTACATTTTGTTGGTGGATGTTTTCCGAATCGTTTGAGTTTTATTGTCTTGAGAG
The DNA here is from genome assembly GCF_020921035.1 of Rhodamnia argentea. NCBI lineage: Eukaryota > Viridiplantae > Streptophyta > Magnoliopsida > Myrtales > Myrtaceae > Rhodamnia > Rhodamnia argentea. Next base: position 17,019,626 of record NC_063150.1, read on the forward strand.
AGGAACTCCTTGTACCACGTCGCTGACCATTTGGGTGTTCTCTCCAGCGTTTGGAAGTCCACATAATGCAGCCCAAATCTTATCAAATACCCGTGTAGCCATTCGAAGTTGTCTAGCAGAGACCATATGAAATATCCCCTCACATCTGCTCCTTTTCTGAAACAATTAAACTCGAAAATTTAATCGCGAACAAAATATACTTATTAAATAAACGTGGTGGACATAGACGGATTTAATACTATGAAAATTGACATGCTTTGTTAATCTAACAAAAAAGGAGAAGCATACTACGAAAAAATCTGGGAAATGTTGGAGTTAATTGAGGAATGGAAAGACATTCAATACCAGAAGAAATGCTAGATATACCTCACTACTTCGCTTAAGACGGCAAGATAACCCTCGTGGAACTCTATCCTCTTCGTGTCATTCAGCGAATCATCGATTGGACCCGTAGGTTGCGCGTACCCTGCAAAATAAGAATGAATCTTCCATTTTGTTGATGGAACCGATTGATCATCTTGTTTGCTAAAGCTTGGCTTAAGTACACCCCAAGTGCCATAAATTGTGTACGGCGATCACTTTAGTGCCAAAACTTTCAAATCGATCACTTTAGTGCTAAGTTTTTGTAACTCCGGTCACTTCAGTGTCAATTTCTTTTAAAAACGATCACTTTAGTGCCAGAGCTAACGTGGCTTGCCGAAAATTCGACACGTGGTATTTTTTATTAATATTTGAGATGACGTGGCTCGGTGAATTTGACACTAAAGTGATCGTTTTTTTAAAAATATTGGCACTTAAATGATCATTTTTAAAAAAAGTTGGCACTTAAGTGATCGTTTTGAAAGTTTTGGCGCTGAAATGATCGAAGTTACAAAAACTTAGCACTAAAGTGATCGATTTGAAAGTTTTGGCACTAAAGTGAGCGCCGTACACAACTTATGGCACTTGGGGTGTACTTAAGCCGCTAAAGCTTTAGATATTCAAAAGGTGGTCTAGCTTAGAGTTATTTAAGCGACACAATATACCATTCTCAGTTATGAACATGGGAGTGTTGTTGTATCTTTCTTTGACATACATAACGATCCCTTCGATGCCCCTTGGAACAACGAAGAAATCCGACATCGCGGTCTGGAATGTGATCATCAACTGTTAGTCAAAAACATATAATCCTGACAGGGAAATCTACTCAAAATCATGGTTAAGAACGCTGCTAAATGGACTCAAGGTCATCTTTCCAAGCGGCTCTTAACCATGGAATTGTATAGCATTAGCTGCTTCAGTGTAAATGGCCATAGTAATTGTAATAGGAAAATTGTCCAAAAAGTCTTAAATATATTGCCTTTTTGCTAGTTCAGTCCTAAACATTTTCACATTTTGTTAATTAAGTTCATCTTGCCAATCTTGACCTGAAATAAGCTAAAATATGGTTATAGTATGTGCTTAAAATGTTTAGGAGTGAACATATCGCCAAAATAAGCCGACGTTATCTCTCGGAACAATAGAGGAGCTTAACGAAATCATTAATTCTCACATAAACTCTATAAATGTATATCTAGGCACATGCGCTTATATCGCTTACCGGTTCGCCGATGTAAACTCCATCCTTTTCACCGGTGACATACACGGACGCCTCGCCAATAGAGAGGGCCGAAGTGCAAAAAGAGAACATGCAGTCCTTCACGTATTCAGTCGTGTAGTGATTTATTCCAATGAAATCCAACTTCACGTCGAGTTTCTTCTGCTCTTCCGTCGTAAACGTCGGCAATCTCGAACCCACGACTTGACGCATCTCAGGCGGATAATCTCCATACGCTAAAGGGTCTACAAACCTGTAATTAATGGAGAAATCTTGAACAATATAATAGCAACAAAGATGGAGAGAGCATGTTTTTTTTTTAACCGGAGAACAAGGATTTGAGTAAGAAAGGATCAATGTACCATGCAAAATTGAAAGCTAAAGCTCGTTGGACAGCCAAACGATCAGCCGGATTGTCGTCGTACGGCTCGAACCACGCAGCAGCAATTACTATACCAATCATTCCTCCTTGTTTTTCCTGATTAAAATTTTTTGTTTAGGTTCAATAATTACATAATATGTATGATTGTGTACGTTGAAGAAAACAAAGAAAGAACATGTATAAGAAGAGTGTCAAAAGTAAGATTTGTAATGGAGCTATGAAAGTGTCAATTGAGCTTCTTGGCCTAGATGTACGAGAACCTCAAGTGATGATAAACTTCTGTTGAGTTCATTCTCATGAACCTTGAAGTTTGAAGTATACAAGAGACAAGGTGAAGATTTCACTTTCTCATCTCAACGAGGCAATTGGTTCATTCCTGTTCTTTCTTGTTCTTTACGCCAGCTCTCATGAATACAAGATGGTGATGGTAAAATTGGTGATGAAGCCCGTTACTGCATTGAAAAGAATCAATTCCTACCTCTTAATTTTACCTGGTAATACTTCCGGTAAATTTGAGCGGCTGTGGCATGGGACAACACCAGATTGTGGGTCGCAATGTAGGGTTCGAGAGCGGAGTCGCCGTAGGAGCAATTGCCAAACGGGTAGGAGCACCGGCCAGGAGGGCAAGTCCCCAAGAGGTAACCGTTATAGATGAACACGTTAGGCGCATTGAATGTGGTCCAATACGTCACTCTATCTCCGAAAGCTTCGAAACAAACTTGTGCAAAGTAGCCGAAATCCAGCCTACAAACAATTACTGAACGCATAAAGCAAAACCCCGAGATTTGACTGGATCGTCGTATTGATGAAGATTAGAAAGGATGGCAGGGACAATTGTGCTTACTGTATTTCGGAACTCAACCACCCACCATACCGGTCTTCTAGCAGTTGAGGAATGTCGTAATGGTTCAACGTCACAAACGGCTTTATACCTTGTCGAAAAGAACAGATTACAAATACTCAGAAGGGGTAATTCATCTTCTTCCTGAAGTGATGACTGTATGACGCGAGGGAAAGAAGAACAATCCAATGGAGACTATTAAATTGACACATTGAGAAAACATTATGGAGGACATTGAATTATTGCAATGAGAATGTCAAATACATTTTATGAATTTTGCTTTTACCTCTGACCAAAAGGGCATCAATGAGATTGTTGTAGAACTCAATGCCTTCTGAATTGACCTCCCCGAATCTTCCCTCTGGAGTTATACAAAGTCAAGATAATATCACAAAGAGAACAAAATGGAATAATCATAGAAAAGCCAAGAAAATGAGAGAACCGAGCATATGAAGATAACTTCGACAAAAAAAAAAAACATATGAAGATGATAAAATTACATACTAGGAAGAACTCTAGACCAAGATATGGAGAATCTGTATGCATCCACCCCGAGATCATGCATCAACTCTATATCTTCCTGTTGCACATGGACATATTCATGAGACTAAGTAATAATCAAGCTTTGGTTAGAGGAAATTAATCTTTCTGTGAGTACCCAAATTGAATTTAACAAATGGGCACCACTAATTGTCAAAGCTTTCTAGCTTAAAAGTTCCAAAAGCCAACTTAGGATCACCATCAGGCCAATTTAGTGTTAAAGCTGGAAGATAAAGAATACTGTCATGACATTTGTAATTAGAGTACAGAGGGTCAAGTACCATGAAGAGATTATAGTGATTATCCGCCACGTCGGCATTGCTTCCATCTTCTATTTTGCCTGATCATAAAAAGTAAGTCCCTCGGGCACGGAAACATGAGGCTCTCTCTTTGAGAAAATTTCAAATAGGGATATGAAGTGGGTAATTTTCTAAAAGAATAAGTAAATTCCCGATGAGCTAGGAGTGTGCTTTGAAACTAAATTGCCACTTGAGGGTCCCTTCTTTTTAAAATGAAAATTGGTTTTGTGACATCCTATATTCCAACTCACTTTCGAAGCTTTGACTGAATGAAATGTCTCATTGATGTATTTCAGCTAGATCTCACTCAAAATTGATCCATCTTGAGCAGACTAACCAAATGAGAATGGCTAGCTAGGAAAATCAAGTACGTGGACCTAAGAACTTGATCCTAGATTGACTCTTTGGCCATGAAAATTATCGAGGAAATATTTTTGATCAATATAGGCTAATCCTAAAATGGTTAAGGAACGATTTGGGTAATACCCTACACTTGGACCACGGGTGATTCCGTTTGACCTCGTATAGATTCCGAACGTCCCTAAATTATTTTCTAATGATCATATCCATCGGGACTAGTGATTGACCTTCGTAATTGAATGACAACCAAAGTTGTCATGACTTGAGAAATTCTTAAACGTGATATTAATCACGGGTCCATACACGTAACTCTTAAAAGTCGCCCGTTAGTTTGAGATACGCTGAAATTTCAATTAATCGAGATTGATCGCGAATCGGTTTTCGAAATTAGATGTTGGACCTTCAAGGGTTCCAATAATTAAATTTTGGATGTTACATCATCCGGAGTATGATTACTTCGCGGTTCGCCCCAAAGTGTTCGGAAAAATGAAATTAGGACTGGAAATGGGAAAAGACCCATTTACCCTTGGAAAATATCCATTTATTCACTTTGGCCAAAGGGAATTTTGTTCATTCACCCCTCCTTGGCCAAAAATTTCACTAGTCTTTGGTAAAGAAAATTACCAAATTGCCCTTCTTGCATTCAAGAGCAAAATTGAGATGAATTATTGGTGGACCCCACAAATTTCTCTCTCATCTTTTGAAAACCAATAATTCAAGACCAAAAATATCTATCAAAAAATTTCCTAACCTATTATCTTGAATATTTCCACCAACTTCTTCATTATTAGCCTTACTTTCTCTCACTTCTCTCTGTCTAACCCACCTTGGCTGAATTCTCCATTTCCACCACCACCACCGCCGGATTTTCACCAAGCCACCATTGGCCACCCCCTTGAGCTACCGAAGCTGGGCTGCCATTGTGAGCTACCCGGAGCCGCCGGATCATCGTGGAATCGCCCCTGCCAAGAGGGACCGCCGGAGCCGCCACTTGGGTCAAGAATTTTCTCAACTTTTCACCAAAGAAATTGCTAGATTTTGAGGTAAATTAGTTCTTAAACCTTGATTAGGTAGTTAGAATGCTAAAGGACTTAGAATTGAGTAGTTTTGGTGAAAAAATTGGATGGATTATGCTCTTGTTTGCCATGGCCGAAAATGGAGGAGAGAGGAGAGAGAAAATTTGTGTTCTTGAGGTGAATAGTAGTCTATGATTGAAATTGAATGGCCATGATTTAAAGTAGCTTTATTTAGATTAATCGTACGGCTATGATTTAATTTTACTTTATGACAATGTAATCGAATGGCTAAGATTAATTGTTGCTTTTGATGCTTTAATCATGTGGTGGAGAATAATTGTACGTTAGTGTAATTTAATCATACGGTCCCGATTAATTGCTACGTTAACATGATTTGATCGTGTGGTACGTAATAATTGTACATTAGTATAGATTAATTGTACGGTGTATATTAATTGCTACGTTAGCGTAATTTAATCGTACGGTATATATTAATTGCTACATGAGCATAATTGTAATCGTATGGTGTAGAATGATTATTATTTTAGTATAAATTGATTGGGAGGTGTAAATTAAGTATTGTATTAGTGTGATTTAATCTAGTGGTCCTGATTAATTATTTATTCAACGTGAGTGAATCACGTGGTACCAATTGAATATTTCTTCGGTATAATTAAATCGAGTGGTCTCAATCGAACGGTTTAGAAAAATTAGAAAGATAGTGTGGTCCCGATCTTTGATTAAAGAAAATTTGTGAGATCGTATGGTCTCGATCCGCTAATCGGGAAGTTTAGCAAGATCGTGTGGTTTGGATTGATCGATCGGGAGGTTTTGATGTGATCGTAGGGTATCGATCGAACGATCGAAGGGATTATTATTATATGGTCTTTATGAGGAATAATTGAGTGGGAGTGCGGAATTTTACCCCGAGGCGTTATTACGCGGGTTTGTATTTATAAGACCATATTTTATCCCGAGGCGTTATGACGTGGGGCTCTGTTATTATTTTTACCTTGAGGCATTAAATGCGGGGTTCTGTTTATTATTTTATCCCGAGGCGTTAAACGCGGAATACTAACTCGATGCATTATTACGCGGGTTATATTGACTCGAGGCGTTATTACACGAGTCTGAACTATATAATGGCCTGAGGCGTTGTTATGCGGGTTATATTGACCGGATGCGTTATTACGTGGGTCCGGACTATATAATGGCCTGATGCGTTATTGCGCGGGTTTGTCCATTTATGTGATAACTCGATGCGTTAAACGCGGGTTTTGGAGTAACGTGGAATTTTTTAAAGGCATAGCAAGTTGGGAGAAAAGATCGGCATTTATTTCTGGAATTTATTTTGTGGGTTCTATTGACCGAGGAAGAATTTCTTGAGAATTGCTCACTTAGGATGTGTCCGGAGGCACTAGTGCCCCGATCTAGGATTATGGACTTTCTTACTAAGATTTATTCTCATCTCGTCGTGGGTTATCATTTTTTAGACCCTCCGCCTTGACAATGAACGATCCACCCCGGAGATTTGGGATTCCCCTGGATATGGAGACGATGATCACAGAGTATCCGGGGGGAGTAGATAAAGTCTATTATAGACATACTATGACAATATGGGTTGACGTCGGAGAGAATTTTTTAAAACCACATACATATTCGGCGTGGACGTATCGCTATGGGGACATACTAGTGGGACCTTTGAGAGGTTTTGATATCCCCTATGATGGAGTTGGAGAATGGGACCCCATTGAAGCTACCCCTCCGGACGGCGTAGTAGTGAGTCCTAATGCTGGTCCTAAAGACTCAGAGTCCAATCCGGAGGTCATAGTGCCGGGAGAGGATGTGAAGATCATAGAGCCATCTGATTTGGAGCAACTATCTGCGGCTGATGAGGAGGAGGAGGAAGCTGTAGGATCTATGACTGATGATAGTGAGGATGGGGCCTAGGGTAGTTGGCCTCTCGACTTTTGTTGAGTGTTTTTCTGTTAGAGGAAAGTTAGGCTTCGACCACTAGATCTTTTTGTTATAGGTGGCCATAGGCTTGTACAGTGGCCTCTAAAGCCTTAGGTTTGATTTTTGTAGACAATGTATGGATATGTATATAAGTTTGCTTTCATCATCCCAGGTTATCGTAGTATTGTTATTTGTTTCATCTTTGGGTTGGTTTCTACTTCCGCATGTGCATGTCATATATGTCGAGTTCGTATCTTATTGGCCTTTGGATTCTGGAGAACTATACTTAAGCGTGGCCTGGTGGGATGTCGACGAGCTCGCGGGGTTGAGGTCGTGACATCCCCGTTTGGAGTAGTATCAAAGCAAATGTTAGCTCGATCCAAGTTTGGAGGAGATATAGAGTGATAAGGAGTGATAACTTTGGGATGGTTAGACGGAGAGACCCTAAGTGTTTACGTGAGTTAAGCGCGTTATGCATGGCATTCGTATATGTGCATGTGATTGGCATAATTGATTGATTTCATGCTGAGTGTTTCTTGTTGCTTTGCTTAGTTATGCCTGGAGTTTTTGTGGTAGAACGATTGTTAGCTTTATACTTATTGCCGTATTAAGCTGTATGGAACCGCTAGACTCGGAGTAGATGGCTTAGGTCTCTAATTCCTTCGTGGAATTATATTGATTCAGGTGTTGTGAAAATTAATGAAAATGGACAACCGAGGTAGAGATTCTAGAGGAGGTTCTAGAGGAGGTTCCATAGGAGCTTCTAGCTCAATGACAATAGTGAGGGAGGATCCAAGAGTGGATGGAGTCTTTAGGGCTCTAGAAGAAATTGGAAATCTAATGATTAGGCAGACTCAAGAACGAGCTGCCACTATTGCCCAAGCCGCCGAGGATGCTATTGTTGTTGTTGTTGCTGCTGCCCATGGAGTAAACGTGAACCATAGGAATGACAATGGGAATATACGGATGTATCGGTTAGTAGAACAATTCTTGAAGTTGAAATCAGGCTAAATTCATTAGGAAAGGTGACCCAGAAGTTTAACCTCGTTGGGTAGAGGACCTGGAAAAAGCATTTGAAGTGCTAGGGTGCACAGAAGAGGAAAAAGTGACCTTGACAGTGTATCGGTTGTGGGACACTGCCGGTGATTGGTAGAAGGCCACCAAGGGAAGAGTTTTCCCCGAGGGTACGGCTACGAACTAGACCGTCTTCGTTGAAGTTTTCAATGGAAAGTTTCTGCTCGGAGCGAAGATGTTAGAATTTCAGCGCTAAAATCGGATGACTATTGATCGTATGAGTAATTCTCAAGATTGTCGAAGTATGCACAGGATGGTGGAGAATCCTCTAGACAAGCGGAAGGTTGGATGGATTGAGACCGGAACTTCGTAGTCAGTGATTGGTAGAAGGCCACCAAGGGAAGAGTTTTCCCCGAGGGTTCGGCTCTGAACTAGACCGTCTTCGTTGAAGTTTTCAACGGAAAGTATTTCCCTAAGACTGCTCGGGAGCAGAAGATGTTAGAATTTCAATAGCTCGACTAAAATCAGATGACTATTGATCAGTATGAGGCTGAATTCTCAAGATTGTCGAAGTATGCACCAAGGATGGTGGAGAATCCTCTAGACAAAGCGAGAAGGTTTCGGGATGGATTGAAACCGGAACTTCGTAGTCGATTGATCCTGCTGAACGTAAGAGATTATGATGAGCTATATGAAAGGGGTTAGACGGTGGAATGGGATATGAAGGAGAGAAGCTGCCGCATCTGGATCGCGGTTCATGTTAGCCTAGGGACAACCGCCATTTTGGAAAAAGGCCTATGATGGGAAATCGATGCTTCATCCCTCTAGTACGAAGAAATAATGGGAAACCGGCGTACTAGTCAAACCGGAACCGCCGATGCTATGGAAGGAGGCACGGAAATGGGCCTTGCCCGAACGTAACTGGAGCGTGCTTCAAATGTAGCAAATTTGATCATCATATAAGAAATTGCCCGGAGCAAGCCCCGGGACCTCGATTTCAACCCCAAAGACCCCAAGCAAGACCTCAAATAGGGGTCGCTCCGTGAAATAATCAAAACAAAACGCTAGCGCAAGGGAGAGTATATGTAGCGGCGTGCAATGAGGCAGAGAATGCTCCTGGCGTGATCACGGGTACGGTCTCCTTATGTGAGCATGCCGCTTACGCTTTATTTTATCCTGGAGCATCACACTCTTTTGTATCTGCACAATTTGTGGAATTAGTTGGAATTGAGTCAAAACTGCTAGAAGTGATATTGCATGTAACTACACCCTTAAAGGATAAAGTAATGGTTACCTTAGGGTATTCGGGATGTAAAATAGTCATTGGTGATAGAGAAGAATTAATAGACTTGGTTGTTTTGACTATGTATGACTATGATGTCATAATTAGGATGGATTAGCTTGGGAAAGCAAAGGGCTATCTTTCATTGTGGTAGCGGGGTGATCCAATTTAATCCGATTGGTCATCCTAGATTTGAATTTGTGGGAAGTCAAGGAGGAATCTCGATTCCCTTGATCTCATTCTTGGAAGTGACTAAGCTGTTAAATGAAGGATGCCAAGGATATCTAGTTGCAGTGGTGGATTTGTTGATTGAAGGACCGAGGCTAGAGGACATGGCCGTGGTGCGCGATTATCCCAATGTCTTTCCTCAAGAACTACCGAGATTGCCACTTGAAAGGGAAGTGGAGTTTGTAATTAAATTAGCCCCGTGGGCAGAACCGATCTCCAAGGCGCCCTACGGAATGTCCCTCTCAGAGTTGAAGGAATTGAATGTTAAAATGCAAGAGTTGTTGGATAAAGGATTTATCCGCCCCAGTGCATCACCGTGGGGAGCGCCGGTGCTGTTTGTGAGGAAAAAGGACGGATCATTGTGGCTATGCATTGACTATCGGTAGTTGAATCAAGTAACCATCAAGAACAAGTATCCGTTGCCAAGGATAGATGACTTGTTCGATCAACTGCAAGGGGCTGCGGTATTTTCTAAGATCGACTTGAGAACGGGCTACCATCAGCCGAGGATTAACAAGGAAGACATACCGAAGACTATTTTCCGTACGAGATATGGGCATTACGAGTTTACGGTTATACCTTTTGGATTGACAAATGCCCCAGCTGCTTTTATGGATATGATGCATTAGATGTTTAGAGAATTTCTAGATGAATTTGTTATCGTGTTCATCGATGATATTTTGGTGTATTCAAAGAGCTCGGAGGAACATGAACACCATCCGAGCATCGTTTTATAGACCTTAAGAGAGCACTCTCTCTATGCTAAGTTTAGCAAGTGTGAGTTTTGGCTCGATCATGTAGCATTTCTTGGACATACCGTCTTTGGGAATGAAATCTCAATAGACCCGGCGAAGATTGAAACTGTTGTGAATTGACCAAGACCGACATTAGTCATGGAGGTTTGGAGTTTTCTAGTCTTGACGGGATATTATCGATGATTTGTGGAGAAGTTCTCTTCGATAGCTATTCCGTTGACGCAGCTAATGAAGAAGGAAACTCACTTTGAATAGACAGATAAGTGCGAGAGGAGTTTCCAAGAACTGAAGCATAGGTTGACGACAACACCAGTTCTGACGATACCATCGGGTCTTGGAGGATTTGAGATATATAGCGATACTTCGCTAAAAGGACTAGGATGTGTCCCGATGCAGCATGGCAAAATTGTCACATATGCGTCGCGGCAGTTGATGCCTCATGAACAGAACTACCCAACGCATGATTTGGAACTTGTAGCAATTGTTTTTGCGTTGAAGGTTTGGAGGCATTATTTGTGGGGAGAAAAGTTTCAGATTTATATGGACCATCAGAGTTTGAAGTATTTGTCCTCCCATAAAGAACCGAATATGAGACAGTGATGCTGGATGAAATTATTGAAGGACTATGATTGTGATATTTTATATCATCCTGGGAAAGCTAATAAAGTAGCGGATGTCCTTAGTCGGAAATCGAGCATTGCGCATTTGATGGTGAAAGAGTGGACTTTGCTTGAAGAATTGAGGGATTCAGAGTTTAAATTTGAAGTTTGACATCTCTCAAGTTTACTAGCAACCTTGAGGGTCGAACCGGAGATCCAGATAAAAATTAAGGCATTGCGATCGGAGGATCCCGACATTCAGAAAATTTTAGAGATGGTTGCAACTAAAAGAAAACTAGAATTCCAAGTGGCTGAAGATGGAATCTTGAAGTTTCGTGGACGTTTATGTGTCCCCAACGATGAGGAGCTTAAGGAGCAGATTTTATTAGAAGCTCATCGTAATAGCTACAATGTGCATCCACATAGCACCAAGATGTATCAGAATCTGCATCAGCATTCTTGGTGGAATGGAATGAAAGTCGACATAGCTAAACATGTAGCTAAATGTTTGACATGCGAACAAGTAAAGACACAACATTGCAAACCTAGAGGATTACTTCGGCCGCTAGAGATTCTAGAGTGGAAATAAGAGCACGTTACCATGGATTTCATTATGGGATTACCGAGGAGCCGGAGGGCACGATTCAATTTGAGTAGTCATCGACGGATTGACAAAGTCTACACACTTTTCGGCGATACGAAAGGATTTCGTAATGGAAAAGTACATCAAGTTGTATATGCGCCAGATAGTTCGATTTCATGGAGTTCCAATAACGATTACATCGGATAGAGATCCTAAGTTTACCGCAACTTTTTGAAAAAGTCTTTAGAATGTCATGGGAACCCAAGTGCAGTATAGCACCGCATATCATCCCTAGACAGATGGACGGTTGGAGAGGACAATACAGACACTTGAGGAGATGTTGCGGGCATGCGTGATAGATTTTAAAGGGGGTTGGGAAGAACAACAACATTTAGTCGAGTTTGCTTACAACAATAGCTTCCAACAGAATATCAGAATGGCACTCTTTGAGGCGTTGTACGGCAAAGCTTGCAAAACTCCGGTATGTTGGGATGAAGTTGGCAAGAGAAGTATAACGGGACCAGAGCTAGTTCAGCAATCTGTTGAATCAGTGAAAGTAATCAGAGAAAGACTTAAGACTGCTCAAAGTTGTCAAAAGAGCCATGCGAATAGACGACGTAGGCCTTTGGAATTCCAGGTGGGAGATCATGTTTTCCTGAAGGTATCGCCAATGCGAGATTTATCGCGATTTGGAAAGAAAGGAAAATTGAGTCCAAGGTACGTATGCCCATTTAAAATCCTAGAATGGATCGGGACTTTAGCTTACCGACTCGCCTTGCCGCTAAACTTGTCCCAAGTACATAATGTCTTCCATGTATCCATGTTGAGGAAGTACAAATCGGACCCAACCCATGTCTTGGATCATGAAGTTGTGGAAGTAGATGAAAGGGTATCTTACGTAGAGAGGCCGGTGCGAATAGAAGATAGAAAAGAACAAGTTCTAAGGAACAAGACAATTCCACTGGTGAAAGTGATCTAGGAGCACCATGGAACGGAAGGGGCAACTTGGGAAAATGAAGAAGCTATGAGGCACCAACACCCGCATTTATTTGAATAGTTAAGTTTATTGTAAATTTCGAGGACGAAATTTTTGTAAGGAGGGAAGAATTGTAACATTTTGTATTCCGACTTACTTTCGAAGCTTTGAATGAATGAAATGTCTCATTGATATATTTCAGCTAGATCTCATTTAGAATTTTTCCATCTTGAGCAGACTAACCAAATGGGAATGGCTAGCTATGAAAATCAAGTATGTGGACCTAAGAACTTGATCCTAGACCGACTCTTTGGCCATGAAAATTGTCAAGGGAATATTTTGAACTAATATAGGCCGATCCTAGAATGGTTAAGGAACGATTTGGGTAATAACCTACGCTTGGACCACGGGTGATTCCATTTGACCTCGTATGGGTTACGAACATCCCTAAATTATTTTCTAACGATTGTGTCCATTGGGACTAGTGATTGACCATCGCAATTAAATGACAACCAAAGTCGCTATGGCTTGAGAAATTCTTAAACGTGATATTAATCACGGGTCGATACACGTAACTCTTAAAAGCCTCTCGTTAGTTTGAGATACGCTGAAATTTCAATTGATCGAGATTGATCGCAAATCGGACTTCAAAATTAGATGTCGGACCTTTAGGGGTTCCAATAATTAAATTTTGGACATTACCTCATCCAGAGTATGATTACTTCACGGTTTGTCCCAAAGTGTTCGGAAAAATGGAATTAGGATTGGAAATGGGAAAAGAGCCATTTACCCTTGAAAAATATCCATTTCTTCACTTTGGCCAAAGGGCATTTTGGTCATTCACCCCCCCTTGGCCAAAAATTTCACTAGTCTTTGGTAAAAAAATTACCAAATTGCCCTTCTTGCATTCAAGAGCAAAATTGAGATGAATTATCGGTGGACCCCACAAATTTCTCTCTCAACTTTTGAAGACCAATAATTCAAGACCAAAAATATCTACCAAAAAATTTCCTAACCTATTATCTTGAATATTTCCACCATCTTCTTCATTATTAGCCTTACTTTCTCTCACTTCTCTCTGTCTAACCCACCTTGGCCGAATTCTCCATTTCCACCACCACCACCACCGGATTTTCACCAAGCCGCCATTGGCCACCCCCTTGAGCCATCGAAGCTAGGCTGCCACCGTGAGCTACCCGGAGCCGCCGGATCATCGTGGAATCGCCCCTGTCGAGAGGGGACCGCCGGAGCCGCCGCTTGGGTCAAGAATTTTCTCAACTTTTCACCAAAGAAATTGCTATATTTTGAGGTAAATTAGTTCTTAAACCTTGATTAGGTAGTTAGGATGCTAAAGGACTTAGAATTGAGTAGTTTTGGTGAAAAAATTGGATGGATTATTCTCTTGCTTGCCATGGCCGAAAATGGAGGAGAGAGGAGAGAGAAAATTTGTGTTCTTGAGGTGAATAGTAGCCTATGATTGAAATTGGATGGCCATGATTGAAAGTAGCTTTATTTAGATTAATCGTATGGCTATGGTTGAATCTTACTTTATGACAATATGATCGAACGACTAGGATTAATTGTTGCTTTTGATGCTTTAATCATGTGGTGGAGAATAATTGTACATTAGTGTAATTTAAGCGTATGGTCCCAATTAATTGTTTCGTTAGCATGATTTGATCGTGTGGCATGTAATAATTGTACGTTAGTATAGATTAATCGTACGGTGTATATTAATTGCTATGTTAGCGTAATTTAATCATACGGTATATATTAATTGCTACGTGAGCATAATTGTAATCTATGGTGTAGAATGATTATTATTTTAGTATAAATTGATTGGGAGGTGTAAATTAATTATTGCATTAGTGTGATTTAATCGGGTGGTCCCGATTAATTATTTATTCAACGTGAGTGAATCATGTGGTACCCATTGAATATTTCTTCGGTATAATTAAATCGAGTGGTCTCGATTGAGCGGTTGAGAAAAATTAGAAAGATCATGTGGTCCCGATCTTGGATAAGAGAACAATTTGTGAGATCGTATGGTCTCGATCCGCTAATCGAGAAGTTTAGCAAGATCGTGTGGTTTGGATTGATCAATCGAGAGGTTTTGATGTGATCGTGGGATATCGGTCGAGTGATCAATGGATTAGTGTTATTATTATATGGTCTTTATGAGGTATTGGCGAGAGTATTATTTTTACCCTTAGGCATTATAATGCGGGGTTTCTATTTATAAGACCATATTTTTACCCCGAGGTGTTATAACGTGGGGCTACTATTATTATTTTTACCCTTAGGCGTTAAATGTAGGGTTCGGGTTATTATTTTATCCCGAGGCGTTAAATGCGGGATACTAACCCGAGGAGTTATTACGATGGTTATATTGACTTGAGGCGTTATTACATGGGTTTGGACTATATAATGGCCTGAGGTGTTATTACGCGGGTCTGTCCATTTATATGATAGCCTAATGCGTTAAACGCGGGCTTTGGAGTAACGTGAAATTTTTTAAAGGCATAGCAAGTTGGGAGAAAAGATTGGCGTTTATTTTTGGAATTTATTTTGTGGGTTCTATTGACTGAAGAAGAATTTCTTGAGAATTGCTCACCTAGGACGTGTCGGGAGGCACTAGCGCCTTAATTTGGGATTATGGACTTTCTTAGCGAGATTTATTCTCACCTCGTCATGGGTTATCCTTTTTCGGACCCTCCGCCTCAACTATGAACGATCCACCCTAGTGATTTGGGGTTCCCCGGGATATGGAAACGGTGATCACAGATTATCCGGTGGGGGTAGATAAAGTCTATTATAGACATACTATGACAATCCGGGTTGACGTCGGAGAGAATTTTTGGAAACCACATACATACTTGGCGTGGACGTATCACCATGGGGACATACTAGTGGGACCTTTGAGGGGTTTGATATCCCCTATGATGGAGTTGGGGAATGGGACTCCCTTGAAGCTGCCCCTCCGGACGACATAGTAGTGAGTCCTAATGCTGGTCCTGAAGACTCCGAGTCCGATCCGGAGATAGTGGTGCCAGGAGAGGACGTGGAGATCGTAGAGCCATCGATGTGGAGCAACCATCTGCAATTGATGAGGAGGAGGAGTAAATTGTAGGATCTATGACTGATGATAGTGAGGATGGAACCTAGGGTAGTTGGCCTCTTGACTTTTGTTGAATGTTTTTCTGTTAGAGGAAAGTTAGGCTTTGACCACTAGAACTTTTTGTTATAAGTGGTCATAGGCTTATACTGTGGCCTCCGAAGCTTTAGGTTTGACTTGTGTAGAGGACGTGTGGATATGTATATAAGTTTGCTTTCACCGTCCCAAGTTATCGTAGTATTGTTATTTGTTTCTGTATGGGGTTGGTTTTTGTTTCCGCATGTACATGTCATATATGTCGAGTTCGTATCTTGTTGGCCTTTGGATCCTGAAGAACTATACTTAAGCATGGCCTGGTGGGATGTCGATGAGCTTGCGGTGTTTGGATCATGACAGGTTTCATAAACCGACTTTGATATTCCGATTTCGTGACATCATACGATCTTTCCCGAATACGAAATGAAACAAAAATTAGCTGGCCACCGACGACCTCTTTGTATTAAACTATTGGTCAAGCAATGATTGCTCAATGACAATTATAAGGAGAGGACTTTAGCAATAACCATAAAAGAAATATAATAAACAGAGTACATAAAAAAAGCCAAATCCATTACACATATAATAGTCCCAATTTGAACCGCATGTTTCTAACCCGCCTGAAAGATTGGTGACCAGTAGCAAGTCATTGTCATCCTATACATAGATGAGCTCGAAAAATATATGACATATGCTTACTTGTATCTTTCTCTAATTTCCTTTATTAAGGTAAAAAACAAAGATGCAAAATTCGTTACACATATAATAGTCTCCGTTTGTACCGCTTGTTTCTGATCCGCCTAAAAGACTGGTGACCGGTAGCATGTCATTGTCATCTTGTAAATGAAGCAGCTTGAAAAATATACAACATCTTCTTCTTTGTATCTTTCTGTAAGTTTATTTGTCAAGGTAAATTGATCTTGAATTGTTTTCAGTCATAGCCTATTCAATTTTTTTAAAAGAAAAATTCATAGCAAAAAATAACGCCTATTTAGATATTTCTTTCAGCTAGCCTGTTAGCTTGTCTATAACCATATAATATGATGAAATTAACTATTGTAGATGCTGAATTGACCATTAGATATACACCCGGTGTTCGATTAAATTACCGAATATGCTAGGACTTCAATTTTATCACATCGTAGAAACGTAGGGAAAATTGTCAAAAAAAAGCTCTAAACTTATTGCACTTCTATCAATTCAGTCCTAAACCTTTTGTTTTTGTGTTAATTTAGTCTCAAACCTTTGTATTTGTGCTAATTCAATCCATCCGGGTAACTTTGGCTGGCCGACACTAATATGAATGTTGGTTTAAGACGACGTGGATAAATTTTCAATAATATTTTAATATTTTTCTAATTATTTTTATTCTTTTCTTTATCTTTCCTTTTTTTTTTCCATTTCTTCTTCCCCTAGTCGGTCACCGGCATCAGGCGAAGCTCGCCCTCGCCCGACCATGGCGAGGCACAACCTCGCCTAGCACTAGTAAGGCTTGCCCCCACTAACCCTAGCCTTTGGTGACCGACCGGAGGAAAAATAGGGAAAACAAGGAAAGAGAAAAATAAAAGAAAATAAAAACAAAAACTAATTCATAAAATATTATAATATTATTAAAAATTGACCACGTCGGCACCGGCAGACAATCTCGTCAATATCAGCCAGCCAAAATTGGCCGGATGGACTGAATTGATACATATACAAAAGGTTTATGGTTAAATTGACACTAACAAAAAATTTAGGACTAACTTGACACAAATGCAAGAGGTTTATGACTGAATTGATAAAATGATAAAGCTTAAGACTAAATTGGTAAAAGTGCAATAAGTTCAGGATTTTTTTTTTATAATTTTCCCGAGAAGCTTATCGATGGGACGTCTCTATTTCTCTTCTTTTGTCTAAACATATATTATCAAAGTTAATCTGTTGCATTAATTTTTTCTTTTTTTGCTGGTACAACTTCACAACCAAAACTTACTTATTAATTTCCAAATACATGTAAGTTTCGTATGATTCCAGTATAACGGCAGGTAAAACCCATCACTGTTTCAGGAGTGATTAGAAAGCAATTTTCCGTCTTCTTGGTTTTGACAGGACGGAGTAAAGTCTCGTTTTCAATCGATTTTGACCCAGAAAAACCAAAGAATTTTATTACAAGTCTTTGTTTGATCTGAGAGGGAAATATAATTTTATTCTCTTGTGTTGCTTTCATTAGAGCCTTGACCGTCTATTCCTACTTGCTTTGCCCAGAAAATAATAAATAAATAGATAAATAAATAAACAAGAAACAAGCAGAAAATGGAGTGAGGACCTGGTATGTGGGAGAAGACATCCCAATTGCTGAGGCTTTTGTTACCTTCCAGGTACCCACCTTCAATCTGGGCAGAACATATAAAATAGGGAATTATTTAGTATAAACTTGCCAAGGTAATTCACATATAATTTCACAAAAAACCATAATAATTGGCAGAAGACACTTCAAGTGTCAATATTTGAGTACAGCGTTCACTTTGGTGTCAATATTTTTTTTTTTTAGACCATTTAAGTGCCAAATCGGAAGAAAAATCGATTACTATAGTGACAATGACGAGAAATTCTGATGACCTTATCGGAATTGGTACTTAAATAATCGTTTTCAAACAAATTGACACTTAAATGATCCAAAAAACAATCACTTTGGTGCCAAATCGGAGAAAAATGATCACTTTAGTGCCAACAGCAAGAAATTCCGGCGACCTCACCAAGGTTGACACTTCAATAATCGTTTAAAAATAATTGGCTCTTGAGTGATCAAAAAAATATTAGTACTAAAGTGAGCGCTATACACAAATATTGACACTTGATGTGTCCTTTTACCCATACCAATCTATAAAGAACAAAAAGCATTTTCGATTGGTTTTCAAAGCAGCCAAAAAAAGGTGACAGACAGTGATGGACATAAACTATATAGAGCTGTCTTGTAGATGAACAAGGCAGTTAACATTTTTCTTAGCAGAATCGCCAGAGAATCGGCCAAGCCCCACCCCTGCTTCTATTTTTATCCACCCTTCAACGCCTATTTTGGGACCATGGCTTCTGCTCTCGGCTCTATCGGATTGATTCAAGACATCAATTTATGTTTGCCGTCCATGTAGATCATTAACTTTCGCCCTAATGCCGATTTCATCGCGGCGGCCCCGACCTTGCCATCTATGCCTCGCCGCCTCTCACCTCGCGCCCCTATCTCTATTCGTGGCGAGCTTGCCAAGCGGTAAGCCATGAACTGTCCGAGCCCTTATAAAAGTTGTTTGTATCGCATATTTACAAATTCCATATGCTTCTTTTTTTTGTACATTTACGCTTCCACCACGGTATAAACTCTTTGTATGATTGCTTTACATGGTATTTAAGTCACGTTCTACCTCGGTTTATTTTCGGGTGTTTGGCCGGCCGCGTGTCGCTTCTGGCTTCCCTTACACGGGATGTTCAATGTGTGTTTCTTAATTACGTGATCTCCCATGACCAGCCATGCGAGGCGAGCTTTGTAGCAGAACTCGGACATGGCCACGACAGCTTTGCTACAGAGGTCAGCCATGGCCGCATAAGAAGAAGAAGAGACAAAAAAAATAAAAGACAGTTGAAGATGAAGATAACAAAGAAGAAGGAGAGAGGACAAACGTGCAATTTTTCAGCGGTTTCACGTGGAGCCAAAAGATACGGTGGGATCAGCTCATCAAACGAGGAGAAAAAATACAAATCTTCCCCCCAAAAAAATAAAAATTCTTAGCTGGACGACCTTTCGCCAAGTCACGAGGGGGATTTTCAGTAATTTTTTTTTTTTTGAAACGGCACTAGGGTTTCAACAACAGACTTCAAGCAATATTGCCGAAGACTAACGCTTCTTATTGAATATCAAGATATTTATTTTACTTGAAAGCACCCGATCTCATTCCGACCTCGATAAGTGAACGAATCCATGCGATCAATACACTTGATGGATGCATGCAACAACTAGTCCTAGTGTAAAATAACCGACAGGATCGACATATTGGGAACATGTTACGATTTCAATAAACACAAAACTCCATTAGTCTTGTTAAAGTACACACTTAATTTATAATGGCCTTCGTTGGCCCACTAAATTCGTTTCGCTTTTCATCCTTAAAAAATTTAGGGGCAATGCTTCCATGACGATCTAACAATATTATCAGTTATTTCTGACCGTAAATATACATACCATTATAGGGTATTTTGTATAAAACGTTCATTAATTGAAAAATCGTGGAGTCATAAATAATGACAGTATCTTGTCAGACTATTTGGTAGCCGCTCTCTAAATTTAGTGGGCCAGAATTAGAAAAGAAAAGGAAAGAAAGCGCTCATAAACATTATTGCTTTTTTGTGGATAGAAAACACTAGTGGTGTTGCGAAAGCGAAGTATAGCACATGATGCACACTCTTTCCCATGTTCCCATCTACAATTCACAATGGTCCCCCTAAAACCAGACATATATCATGGACTTACGCAATTGCTAGCATCCTATAATGGGATATGCTAAATAAAATCAACCGTCTTAAATGTCGTGTGTACCCTGGTGAGCGAGGAGCAGCCAGGTATAGGAGAAGGGGCGGTTGGTGGGAAGTCCCAACTCTTTCCAGGAAGTCATGTCTCGGACGGAAAAAAAGACGAATCATCAAATCAATCGGGTTCACAATTACTTATCGCCAACCGCCCCCATGGCGGAATTTCAAGTACTTGGGTGATAAATTAATACCCTATAAATAGATGATGATCAATAATGTTGAGTACAATTACAGGAATCGGTCATCAAAGCCGACGAAAGAAATTTTTCGTGAGAAAACGGATTCTCAATCCGTGTTATATGAGTAAAAAATGACACAAAAAAAATGCAAGACTCTTGAAAAAGATCACTATTTTTTACCACCATGACAAATAACACTATTTTTCAGACTCGCCAAAAATATAAAATAATAATAATAATAATAATAACAACACATAACATTTTGCCCGGCGATTAAAATAAGCATCGTTTAGTTGCATCCAAAACTAGAAGTTCCGAATCTTTTGACGCTTGTTTAGCGAAAATAATGTCATTGTACTGTCGACGAAACAACATGAAATCGAAATAGAGATGAAAGTTAGATGTTAATAGCTATCAATGCAGTGAAAGGCAGGTGGGCGGACCCATGGACAAGACGACGAGGAGAATGGACGATACACTAGATGTAACTTTTATCACACAATAAGAAACATGTCCTTTTTTTTTTAACGCTTGAAAAGTCGGGTCAAATTTATTACAATGACGAAAGATTGTGCTTTTCTGATGCATTTGGCCCGTGAAAAATGTTAGGCCAAAAATATGTTTGTGGACCGAATATGATGGGCAAGAATAAAAGAAATAATCTTACGATTTTTAATAATCAGTATGATGTCTTTATCCCATATATACAAAAAAAAAATGTGATTGAATGTAGCCAATCTACTGAGATTTTCAGAGATGCATCAGCTAGGTTACATTCCTAAGAAGGGAAAAAAAAAGGGGGGGCCAAGTTGGAGCAAAATTCTAGTCATGGCAAGTTGCTAAATTAAGGAACATGTTCTATAAAAGGAACATATTCGTGACACATGTCAAAATTGTTCGAGAACAGAAGTCACGAGCAGAAAGCACACCGCCAGATTTGTGTGCACTTTTTGGAGAGAGAAAGTGGGGGGTAAGCAAAAGCATTTTATGACATCCAACTTTTTTTTTTTTTTCTGATTCTATTCTATCCTATTCAACTACACAAGTTACATTATGTGCGCTATGTGTCTTGTGCAGATTACGAAATCCTGCCCCCTCCAACTCGAGTGGAGCTTTTTCTCGTATAATGGACCCCTTTTTTTTAACGGAATTCGAAAGTAATAAAAATAGGAGGAAAAAAAAAAGATTCACTTTTTTTTTTTTAATCCAGTCAAATGTCTGAAACCAGGTTTGTGACTGAAAATTCTTTGCGAGCAGGTGACTGTCTCTATCTCTCTTTCGTTATCCCACTGTTCAGTTAAAGAAAAGAAGAATTACCTCAATGTAAAAAAAATTTAAAAATTTTTTTAAAAAAAAGGAAGGAATTTATCATTTACTAATCCAGAAATTCGAACTATCAATACAAACGGAGTCGGGACCACCATGGTTAATTAGACAACAGACAAAGAGGAAAAAAAGATTATATTTCTGTCTCAAAAAAGCTGTCTCTTTCCTCTTCCCCGGCCCCCCCCTTCTTTTCCTTTTGAATCGCAAAGGAGATTGGACATGAGCCACAACAGTCCGGCCAATAAAGCACTGCCGATCCTTTTCGGGTCAGTAAACAGAGGAAAAAGAAAGAAAGAAATTTGTGGGACAACCCAAGAAAGAGCCTTGCATCCCTCTCCCATGAGCAAGCAGGCAAGCAAGAAATGCTTCTGAAACTGAACATCTGGAGAGAGAGAGAGAGAGAGAGAGTGAACCTGGAAAGAGGAGGTGGCGGTGCCAAACAAGAAGGAGGGAGGGAACTGGTCTCTGTGCACGGTGGTGGTTCTTGAGCTTGTCAGTGGCAAGAAGAGACCCTGAACCAACAGCAGACGAAGAAGAAGAACAGAACAAGCTTCAGATCTCATCCTTTTACTTTTACTTTTCTTTTTCTTGGGTTTGGTGTATAAAAAAGGAGAGAGCTTGGTGGGTGGGCTTAATATAGACGACGATTCTTTGGGGAAAAAAAACTGTCAACGTCCCCAACTTGCCATCCCAGCAATACACAACCGAATCAACCCCGTCATGATCCGCGGTGATGAAATTCACGAACTGGGTCTAAAATTCCTCAGATTCCCAGGGCCAAAACAAAAAAAAAAAAATTGCGAAAATTGAGTTAAAATGCGTCGCTTTCAAAGCATTTACTATTTGTTGCTTTCGTGGGGGGTGGTGGAGGATCACATCCATGGAGGTGTGGGCACAGGGGCGGGCGATCGCTCCTACGGTTTTGGGCAGAATTGAAAGAAGTCGATCATGACATTTCGCGTGTGGGGGTGCGGCCAATCTTGGGCACACATCAAGATTAACCCCCAAATATCACTGGTCCAAAATAGAAGCATCAAAATTTCCAAATTTGCTGTTGATCCTTGACATAGGAAGTGGGACACTTGAGACTATCACTCCCCCTCTGTTCCTGCCCTGTTTTTTCTTTACTTCTGAAATATGCATCCATGTTCGACCGGAAAAAGAAACAACGTATGCATCCATGAAAATATGTATTGAGAGAGGGAGAGAGAGAGAGAGAGAGAGAGGTAGTTTTTACCGTTAGGTTTGAACTTGGAGGCATCATGTAACAGAGAATCCATGGCTGCAAAAGCTTTTTGGACGGCGAAGCCGACTCAATGTGATCATAACGATAATGAGAAGATTTGAAACTAATCATCTCAACTATGGGGACAGGAAATGAATCGTTTAGTCCTTTAAAAGAACAAAGAGGAGGAGGTCGCACATTATGTTGGGGGATAAAGGAGGAGTGTCCTACGCGAACAACGCGCGATCCAAGGCTATGCAATGCTCGAAATGACTAGGAGACAAGCACGAAATGGCCTTCCCAAGAAGAGAAAATGGACGTAAATTGAAACGGACGTTCCACAGTTTTTGCGAGCAATCCCATCTCTTTTTATCAAATCTCTATCTATTATTGACTCCATTCTTGTCCACCTGGGTAAATCATGTGTTTGTGGTTTGTAATTTTGAATCTAGCTAGCGCGGAACGGACTCTTTTGACATCATACGATCTCATGACATGTAGATTTAAATTTTAGTTAGTTATAAATCGATGTTTCAAGAAAGGCGGTGCACAAAATACGCGTCCACCTAATGAATGCCTATAAACGACTCATTATGTCACTAGCTACCGTGAACGATAACAAACTCGATAGTTTCTGAATGTGACCATCGGATTATCGATTCGACCAAGATAGTGAGCATATATATTCCTCTTATAAAGCCTAAGTTCGAACTGCAAAGTAGAAATTTTTTTACAAGTTAGACCTTTCGTCACTACCTTGTGGAAAATCGTTAGGTTTCTAGGCCTTAAAAACGGTGCATCTAAAGGCTTCACGTTTTTGGGAGCTTATTTTAGGACTTTTCAAAGATCGAGCTTTTCCTTGATTGTTTCGAACAGGGAGGAAGCGCCTTGTTGGAGTTACATCATGACCCCCGGGCCCCAGCTACCACCTTCTTAGCTACTCTGCACACGCCTCGCAGTACGTATATTCTTACCTGCTAGTCTTGATTCTCGAATACAAATTTTGATCAATGGCCATGCAAAGGATTCCGAGGGACAAGCTTAAAGCGACACCAAGAACTTCGGTTTAGAATTTTGCATCGCGTCTTTGATGAGCATACAGAAAGATCAGAACTATCCCATCAGAAATTTCTCCAATGCACTCAATCAATTTGGTTGCCGTCCAACTCTAGAAAGGACATCATCGGTGTGCATGAGCATATGCTTGTAAATGGTTGCATACTTATCTTTCTCGCGTATGCTTTGTCTAAATCGGCTTCGA
Source organism: Rhodamnia argentea (assembly GCF_020921035.1). Classification (NCBI taxonomy): domain Eukaryota; kingdom Viridiplantae; phylum Streptophyta; class Magnoliopsida; order Myrtales; family Myrtaceae; genus Rhodamnia; species Rhodamnia argentea. The sequence goes on from NC_063150.1 coordinate 17,043,735, forward strand.
TCACCTCTGGTCCGGTTTTTTTTTTTTTTTCCTTTTTTTTTCCTTTTACCTCGAAAGACTACATAGGCTTTTCGCACCGCTATTATATTGTGCCTACCGAAAAAATTGTCAAAAAAGTCTTAAATCTACCAATTCAGTCATAAACTTTTTACATTTGTGTCAATTCAATTCTAAATTTTTTGTATTTGTGTCAACTCATTCCGTTCGGCCAACTTTAGCTTGCCAGCGCCGACGTGGATGCTGATCGCCACCGATGTGGATGCCGGCACTTACATGGAAAATTCTTAATAATATGTTAATTTTTTCATTTTCAATTTTTTTATTTTTTTTTTCTTTTCTGTTTCTTTCCAATTGCTTTTACTTCTGCTTTCTTCTTCCTCCGTATGCATTTACAGTAAACTTGTGCTCTGCAACTAACGAAGAAACTCAAGAAAGTGAGGAAGAAGAAGACGACCACACCGCCGCCGCCGCATCATCCCACGACTAACCCTACTCCTTCGATGGCCTCCCCGACTCCTTGGCGCCGACAACCCTCTTGCTCACAAGTCCTTCCTCTCCGCGGAGTCCCGCCACCGCAGGCCCTCAGGCCCCTCTCTTCCGACCTCCTCCCTTTGATCCCTCGCCGTTACCCCTTTATTTCGCCACTCGATCTCTCGTGCTACCCTTGCGTCAACGACGAGATGCTGACGTCGTGCTCTCGGTCCAGGAACTCCACCCTCAGGTTCGTGGATCTGTTCCGGTCCAGGTTCTTCAGGACACCTGGGGTTGTCGAGCCTGGCCACGAATTGCGCCGGCCTGGTCAACATTGACATGTTGAAAGCAACGGAGCCTACGGACGCGACCTCGAAGACCAAAAGCGATCTCTTTGGTTAGGTGGGTTGTCGTCACTGAGGTGGTCAAGGGTGAGGTGGATGATCTCTTCGGTGAAGCCATCGAAGGGGTCGGGTTGGTCGTAGGTGCAGCAGTGGCGGTGGCGGAGGTGGCAATGGTAGTGGCAGCGTCCTCTTCTTCCTCACGGTCTTGATTTTATTCTTAGCTGTAGAACACGAGTTTTACTGCAAATGCTAACGGAGGAAGAAGAAAGCAAAAGCAAAAGGAAAGAAACAGAAAAGAAAAAAAAAATAAAAAATTGAAAAAATTAAAATATTTTTAAAATTTGTTCACATAAGTCTGAGCATCCACGTTAGTGCCGACCAACATTCATGGCAGCACCGGCCAACCAAAGATGATCGGACGGACTGAATTGGCATAATTGCAAAAGGTTTAGGATTGAATCAACACAAAAAAAAAAGATTTAATACTGAATTGGTACAAATACAAAATGTTTAAGACTGAATTGACAAAATTAAAAGTTTTAGGACTGATTTAAGACTGAATTGGCAAAAATATAATAAGTATAAGATTTTTTTGACAATTTTCCCCGTTCCTGCCCAACAAAAAGCTGGCTCTTGGATGAACCGACCACACTCCCCGCGAACGGTATAAATCCTGCCACATTTCTCAATCAGTTTATAAGTCACATTGCTCAAACTAAACATGTCAGAGATTGAAACATTACCACTAGAAAAGACTACATTCTTCATTTACAAGCACCATATCAAGACGACACTTAAAATGCTCAATAACATGCTGCTAGAAGAACATGACTCGACTCGCAGAGCTACCCCCGACTTCCAGTGTTTCAATGCGCTCTAAGACTGAGCAAGGCCGGCATTGAGAAGATCTAAGACACTTCTACCATGTTCTCTTTCGGCAACATCAAGAACCAGGTTCTGCTGTTTTCGACTTGCCGTGGTTTCTAAATCATCGGGATACTGCTGCATCAGATAATGTATCCCACACCTAGAGATTCCCGACCACATAGGAATCATTAATAAAGCATGAATGGAAAATTGCAAGGAGGTACAATGTTGAATGAAGAAATGAGGAAGATTTCCACTTCCTTCAAGTCTCCCCTTTGAACCTCCAATAGCAAGTAAAAAGGGACTATCCTCCGAGAAGAAAACAGAAAAGACAGCAGCACCCTAGAACAATGACAAAGCTCAGTATTCCGATTGTCTACAGCATTTAATTTGCATGTGCATAGTGCTTCAGAACATCAATATGGGAACAACGCAGGGTCACTTGCAGCTTTTGGATTTCTCGAGACAACACATGAAGGCTGGTTATTGGACAGATCCCACAGTTTTACCTGCATTTGGTCAATGAACATACATGTATAAGTACCATCCACCAGGAAAGATCAAGCCAACAACAATGCATGAGGAACTAAAGGATACCATCTTATATATTGACCCTGTCGCGAGAAGCTGAAGTACATGCAGAAGCAATAGTCATTAATTAATTTAACGAATAAACTTCAGAATGCGCAAGGAAAAACAAAGGTGAAGGACGTCGTGGTTTGTTACATTAGGTGCCGAAGGATTGTATGAAATTGTGCTGACAGCTTTATCATGTGCATGAAGAGCAAAACTTGGTCGTGACTCGGAGGCAGAATTAGATGTAGCAGCTCGTATATCGAATCCTCCTTGGCAGGACGTCCATTGGCTTCATTAAGCATTATAAGCGGGGAGTAGAATGTTGAGTTTAATTGGCTCCAAAGGACTTTGACAGGGAAAACTCCTCCTTCTTTGCTCTTAAAGTTGGCTCGGAAAGTACATCTAGACTAAGTTTGAATTTCTCATACTAGGAAGATTCATGATATGTCCAATTGTCCATTACTTGTTCTGCAAGTTTGGCTGGCTCCGGTTCGTAATTTTAAGAGGAAGACTGACACGCCATTAAAATGAGTCCTTTTGTATTAGGTGGGGCATTCACATATAATCCATTCTGATGCTACTTTTTCGGGATCCAAGTAGGAATTAGCCGTCCAACTTCCTTTGGATGGACTAAAAACTTATAACAAGAAAAAAAGATCAGAGGACCCACATAAAGGAACATACCTTCATCTTCTTCTTCGTAATTATCCATATCAAGCTCCCTCAAACCATCAGTTATATCCTCAAAACCAGATCCAACTTTTGTCACCTTGGAACTTCTCCCGAGTGGAAACTTCATCAGCCTTTTCTGAAGCAACGGCGTCCATGTCTTCATCATCCTCCTCGCCATCACTATCTCCACTGCACTAAAATCAAGCACGAGCTATAACAACAGGATATGTGAAATCATAGAATTCTCTCTCGACCATTTTACTAAATAAAACAAAGCTCTCTCTCTTGATAAGCTTCTCAAAATACATTGTACAGCAGCATCAAATCAGAAGGAAAGAAAATACAAAGACAATCTCCATCAACTCTATCATAGCGGTTTTTCCCTCAATGCTCTTGGAAACGTATACTGTTCTGACATGACTAAATAGACAGACCCTTATTCTATCTTAATTGACTAATATAATATACATAAACAGCTTTCTTGGGCACTCCTTGCTAATTCCCACTACGCCGATTCCAATGCACTTTTCTTGGTCACTGATTCAACTTCATTTCGCTACAAACAAGCGACCTTAAAGGACATCATAGAGCTAAACAGACAATTCATGAATTTGACCTGACTAGCTCGCTAAAATCATACAAAGAGAGACCATTTCTTTAAAAGTCATGCAAGTGGCTAGAAACAGAATGACCACATGGCCAAACACACTGAAAAAAAAAAAAAAAAAAAAAGCGACTTCGTTTTACCTTCTTTCCAGAACTCCACTCTCCAAAATCTCTTCAATTTCCTCCTAGGAAGGCGGGTCCGCCACCTCGGGGACCGCCTTCGAAGCGCCTCTAGGGACCTAGGATATCGCTGATATCATCTCTTCAAGCAGACAATTCAATAGCCACAGCATCTTCCGAAATCGCCTCCACTTCGATACTTCAGCACCGGCAGATGAGTACAGTAACCCATTGTTCCAATGAAGTGCCTGAAGTAGAGTTCAGAGGTGAAGAAGTAGAGCCGAAGAGGACAGTAAACGCCACGAGGGTTTTAATGCGTGCATGTGTCGCGACCCTCCGGAAAATTTCTTTTAGATATCCGGGGATGAATAGGGTTAACGAGCCGATCCTTAATTTTTATATAACCCCGGTTGTCAGCGGGATTTTTTAGGAATCGCGGGTCTCTCCCAAGACCCATTACTCGAATCACGATGTCGGGAAAATTTCATTGAATATCGACCTTAGTGTGGTCGGGTGGCATGTGCAATGTGTACATGCAATTGGAGTCGCCACCGATCGATTTATTGGAGGATATGATCGGAAAACCCTACCGAGCGGTCGGGAGAAACCGTTCGGTTCCGTGAAAACTAGAGATTTTTGGGTCTGGGGACTTGGTTACGCCAAGATTTATATTGACGCCCTTTCGGTTACCGATGTTGAGTGATTTTCTAACCTACGAATTCATACAGATGAAATTTCGGGTGAGGTAGGCCCTAACGATCTAAGGTATTCATGCAGATGGGAATTTTACTATCCTAATCAATCACAATCAAAAAATTAAAAGTGCAATCAATATAATCGCAAGCAATCAAATCAATCAATCAAGGCTCGATATATCTAAAAATGGCCCTATCGGCCCATAGAAATGTCAAATTTGGGTTTCGGGGTGGTTCGGCAAAAATTTGGGGTGGAAGGCCTAGAGGGGTAGAATGATTATTTTTTGGGGTTCGGGACCCGAAAATCAGAAAATCGGGGTCGGGCCAGTTGAATGTGGCCATTTCCCATTTTTGTGATTTTTCTTGGATTTTTCTAATTCTTTCTATTTTTTGGATTTTTTATTTATTTTCTAAAAAAAGTTGGGAATTTTTCGGATCGACATAGATTGACCCCTCGAAGTCTCGAAAATTTTCAATCCAAACTATAGGAGTTCTGAATCGTTCTAGAAATTTTTTAGAAATTTTTTGGGAAAATCTGGGAATTTTTGTGAATTTTCTAAGTATTTTTACAATTTTTTTGAATTTTTTTGGGAATATTTATTTATTTTTTTATTAGTAATTCGGACCGGGTCAAACCGGTCAACCCGGTCCAGACCGGCTCGCGAACCTCTCTACAAAGAAATGACATCGCATTATATTTATTTCTAATTTTTTTGAATTTCTAAACTAATTTCCGAATATTCGGATATATTGAAAATGAACGGACGGCCAAGATCAACTGCAGGATTGATCTCGGCCGTCAACCCTTTTACTAAATGAAACGACGACGTATTGAGCATTTAACGGACGGCCACAATTAAAAATTGGAACCAATCCGGACCGTCGAATTACCCTTAACCTAAATGATGCCGCATTCATTAAAAGCATGGACGGCCACGATCTAACCTGGACCTAATCCCGGCCGTTCATTCCTCCCAAGTCTAAAACGACGACGCGCTCGGCCCTCACTCTTAAACGACGTCGTACCTTTTAAACAAACGGACGACCACGATTCATTCTAGATCTAATCTGAGCCGTCTACCCATCTCTGCCAAAAACGACGCCGAATCACTTATAACGATGAACGGTTGCGATTGATCCTAAGCCTAATCTGGACCGTTTATCTATTCTAATGCTAAAACGACGACGCCTAACCTAAACAAAACGACACCGTTTTCACCATTTTTATTTTCTGCTTAATATAAACCATTATTCGAAAATACGAAAATCGGATCCGACGGCCCTAAATCAAACTCATCTAATAATCCCGGCCGTCGGATCGAGTCCGAGTCCGCTCGCTCGCGCCAACGGCCGAGCCGACTCGGACGTGAGCTGGACCAATCTCCTCTCGCCATCTAAGCATTTTGACCGGTTGACCGCCACGTCACCTTCGTCTTCCTCGTTGCGACGACACAGAATAGACGGCTGTGATTTCTCCGGCGAGATCCAACGGTGAGATCTCGCCGGATCGACACGAGACCACCGCCGATCGACTCAACTCACTCCCCGGATCAACATAGTTGAAAATCAAGCAGTTTCATCCACTGAATCACTAAGAATCAAGCTCACACATGTTCGACATCTCAGAACACAATCTCATCACACAGAGCACAATAATCGAATTCAAGCTTCAGAAATGTTCAAAGTGAGTTTAGAATACTTACCTCGGGTTCGGATCGAACCCTAGGTTGCTAGATTCGCTCGACCGAAGTCCGACCAGGCAACGACCGGTTGGAGGTTCGACTCGACATAATCGGGAAACATCAATGCGAAAAAACAATGCGATCGTGGTCAGAAGTGATCCAGGAGTGAAACGCACAAACTAATTGAAAGAATCGTGCTCGGGATGATGCGATGCCATGATCGTGCCGCAGAGAGCTTCGAAGTTCAACTCACCGATTCGGGCGGTCTCGGACGGCGCGACGGGTGGCGATCGCTTCCTTGGTCTTCGGGCGAACTCCGGGAAGTGGTTTCGCAGCTCGAGGTAGCCTGGATTGGCCGGACGAGCGATGAACAGCTCGAGCTCCGACGAGCGACGACGATGATCCCCGTGCCTTCTCACTCTATTCTCTCTCTCTTTCTCTCTTTATTACGTTGGTGTGTGAGCACGAATGAGCCTCCCCCGATTCGCGAAGCTTCCCAGCTATTTATACCAACTTTCAAATTTGCGTGCGTCGGGTGTGAGCTGGCCGAGCTGTCTTCACATGCCTATCACATGCAAATTGGTCGCCGGACGGTGATGGAATCATTAGGATTCCGTCCACGTCCGTTAGAGCTTCCGTCGAGCCAAAACGAGCATGTATTGCACTTAAACTTGAAAATGTTAACTTCCGGACGCCGGCGACTTTGACCGTCGATTCCGCCACGCTCCGGCGGCCATTGGCCATGCCGGTGATGGCAATCGACGCGTCTTCACCTGCAAAACAAAAGCCCCATGTTAATTAGCTCAATTAGGTTCGAATTGGCCGTCAATTTGATCGCCAAAGTCCATCGTTGAATCTGCAAATGGCACAAGCCCGAGGAAGAAGATGACATTATTTGAGCCGGTTCGACCGGTCCGGCCGGCGGTCAGACCGGTATGAACCGGTTCAAACAATGAATTTCGTAGAATTTTCAAAATTAATTGAAATTGAGTGGGAATTTTTGCAATTAAACTTCAAAATTGGACTTAGGGGCCTGGATATTATCTAGAAATGCAATTTTACCCAAAAGTTCGCTTCAATTTCTATGAAAGCCCCAAATTTTTCTAAAATCCCAAATTGGGGAAATGTTCAATTGAGTGTCAATTTGATTAAATTGGACTATGAGACCTATGCCAATCAATTTGAAATGCATGAAAACATAGGGGGACAGTCCAATTTTACCATGATAGTCCCTCAATTGAAAGTAATTTCAAAAATTGAGAAATTGAGGGACTAAATTGCAAGATTCTTTAGAAATTTTGTCTAATTCATGCAATTCGTGCAATTGAGAGTGCAATTGATCAAATTGATGTTCAAAGGGGCTGCAATTGAATTTCAAGACACAAAATGTGCAAAAATTGCAAATAAAAAGACTCAATTGGTATTTTTTATGCAAATTCAACTCTAGGTATTGTGAAGAAACACCTAAAATTGAACTCAATTTTCAATTTTTCTTGAGGTTGATATTAAAATGGAATTAAAATAAAAATATTGGACATTTTTTTTTAATTTTTTTACCTCGAAAAGTATTTTTTATGAATTTTCTAATATTTTCCTATTTTCCGAAAATATTTAAAAAAATGTGAAAAATATGAAAAATTATTTTTTGTTCAAAATTGGTTCCTTAAGCTTGGCCAAGGTTTCCAATGTTGATTTTATAATTTTTTTATTTTTTTGTGAATTTTTGGTAATTTTTTAGAGAATAAAACTAAAGGAAAATTGATTTAAAAAAAATCGAGTGTCAACAGCATGGCAGCACTTCTACTTCAGAAATTAACTTGTTCCCAGAAATTGATTTTCTATTTCTCCTCTGAAACAAAAGGTGATTTTTCCACTTTTACTCCATAAGTTATTTACGATCGGAGAAATTTATTTAGTAACAGTTGAAAATTTCTACTTCCGAAACATTATTAACACCTACAGTACCAAATATTTGTGTATAGCACTCATTTTAGTGCCAATATATTGTTTTGAATCACTTAAGTGCCAAAATCGGAGAAAAACGATCGGTTAAGTGTCAATTTCAGCCAAAAACGATCACCGAAGTGTTAATTCTGACTAAACAGTATACATGGCATTTTTAATTAATTTTTTAATATTATGTGGAATTTTTTAAAAAAAATTCAGTCTACGTGGATGCCATGTCAAACATCATTTTACAAAATAAGCTAAAATATTTTTAAAAAACTAAATTAAATTTTAAAAAATCTTTACAACCTAAAAAAAAAAAAATTGGGTAAGGGCGGCCCTCCCACCGCTGCCTTGTCGTCACGGGCAATGGTCGGCGACGGGTCGGGGCTAGTCGGTGGGGCTGGGGTCACCCCACCGAGGGCCGGCGAGGGCCAGTAGCCCACACCCGGATCTAGGTGAGGTCAATGGCCCTCGCCCAAGCCGGGCAGCAGGCCTCCACCGGTGGGGTCGGCACCCATTGGTCGCCTGCGGCCGGGCCTAGGGGAGGGCTGCTAACCCTCGCCCAACCCGGGCGAAGATCGCGACCCTAGCCCAATCTGAGCGAGGGCTGCTGGCCCTCGCCATCCCTCGGGGGGGCAATACCGCCCCGCCGTCCAGTGGACGAGGGTCGTAGACCCCCAGCCCCCACCCATCGCTAGCGACAGTGAGGGTCATGCAAGCCCTTGTCGCTGCAGCTCATCTTGATTTTTCTTTTTACTTTTTTTTGTTATTTAGTCAATTTTGCAATTACAAATACTAAAGTTCTATTTTTTTACATATTTTATTAATAATTTTCATTTTTTTTTTCAGTTTTTAGCTTATTAGGTGGAATTTTTTATTAAGTTTTGACTTTTTTTTTATTGCTAATTGGGATTCTTGGCATGCCACGTATGATTTTCGACAAGCCACGTCGAACTTGTCACTAAAATAATCGTTTTTCAAAAAAATTGGCACTTAAGTGATCCAAAAAAACAATATTGACATTAAAATGAACCATACACAAATATTGGCTCTCCAGGTATTCTTCTACCCAAAATATTCTATGAAAAATTATTATCGGCGGCCGAAAAATTTCCACTTCATTTTTGAACTTTTTAAGTTTCTTTAAAAATAATTTTTATTATTAAAATATTATTTATTTTTACCCCGGCAGCTGGAGATGGCGACTTGATGGTGGCGGCCAGGGCGGTGGTCAATGGTTGGCAACAGGAGCGGCGGTTGCTAGTGGTCGCGGCCGGTGAAGATCGGTGGTTGGCGGTGATCGCAGCCGGCGAAGGTTGGCAGTGGCAATTGCCGACGATGGCGGTCGATGGTCACGAGTGGCGATGGGCAGCAACCGGTGGAGGTCGGCAGTGGTTGGCTACCGGACGGTCGCAGGTGGCGGCCGACGGAGGTCTACGATTGGCGAAAGCGAGAAATGGTCGGTGATTACGGTGGTCGTGGGGGACATTTGGTGGAGGTCGGCGATGGGTTGTTACAGTGGAGGTTAGCGGAAGTGGGTATAATCAAAAAGAGGATGAGGGCATAATAAAAAGAGGGTGAGACGGGAAGTACTTCTTGAGTTAGAGAAGCTTTTTTTTTTTAACTTCTCAAATTAAGGAAAATCAACTTCAAAAGTGGAAATTTCTTTCAAAAGTAAAATTTTTTACTAAACCGATTTCTGCTCCATAAGCGTTTTTGGAGCAAAATTCCACCTCCAGAAGTTATCATGCGCACCCTTAGTTTCTGCAGCGTGTAAAAGGTTGTAATCGATTCGGTCTCGTTTCCGGTTCAACCGGATGGAGGCAAGCTAGTTAGTGACGACTAACGAATGATGATGCCGAAGAGAATGGGCAAGGGGTTGACATAATATACCTATGTTACACGGACACTCTCTGGAGGCTTCCGTGTCGTGTCGTGTCGAGTTATGTCATGTCGAACACTCTCCAACACTTCGATACTCTCCAACATGTGACTAACACGTGGTCGGCGCTATAGACACGCTAGCAACACACAAGTCCAACATCCCGATACACCATTTCAACACGCACGAGGTCAATTTTAAGCATTCTAAAAAAAATTAGAGGTCAACATATAAATCTATAAAATATATATATATATATATATATATATATATATATTTACTTGAAGTCATATGTCCAACTACCTCAAAATTAATATACCTAACGAAGCCCAAAAATACCTAACCGTAAATCCTTAATAGAAGAAGAAGAAGAAAACTACCATTGATATTTTTATATATAAAAAATAATTTTTTATTTTTGAGAAATCAAGTGTCGGCGTGTCGTGTCTTGTCATGTTGTGCTGCGTATCGTGTCAGTGTAACATAGGGATAAAAAAATTCAAGAATTTTGTCATATCCTACTATTGTTAGGTGAACTACAGATTTAAAGTCGAATAAGTAGAGGTAAAAAACAGGTGAGATCAACCCTATTTTGTTGAAACATCAAGTTGATTTAGAAATTATTCAATGACAAGTTTTGATGAGTAAGTTATTCTTGATCAAAGGTCCGTGCCATTTGAATTAGGGCACAACATCAATGGAGTAGACCCCATAATATTTGGGGTCGATTTCTTTGAGAATGATTCACTTGCCTTGCTCATAGCTCTTTAGAAGCTGAACCTACATCCGAGGCATTTGTTGCTTAGAAATTCATATTAGCCACGCTAAAAGGAACAACCGTCTTGTCGAGTGAGAAAACAAATGCTAAACAATCTAATTATTCAGCCTCTTTTCACAAGTTGAAGATGCATGATGCACTCATGTAGGTCATTCAAAAGAGCCTTTTAAAATGTCCAAGAGAGTTCTTTCAAATGTCGAGAACCCTTTTGAAAGTTAATAATCAAACTCGAGGTCTTCATAACTTGTCAAGACTTTCGAACGTTGGAAAGGTTCAAGAGGTTAAAAAATGATAAACATGATCTCATATCACATCAAACAATCGATTAAAGAACAAGGTCGTGCAAATGTCCAGTTTTGTGGTTGGAGACCTCAGCCTGGCATCACCAAAAAGGTAGCCACACTTGATGGTCGTCGCCGCCGAAGAGGCAGCCCTCGTTAGAGAGGTGGCCTGGCACTACGAAGAGGCAACCCAATGCGGAAGAGTGCTGATGGTTGTAGGAAAAAGCTAGTTCTCCTCATATCTGTGCTCTTGAGAAATCCTATCCCGATCTATTCCAACCCTCCCATAGGATGTTTTTATCTTGGCTATATCCCTCCTTTATTCCATCCTGAAGAGCTGCCAAATACATAATAGAATATCTTAACTTACACCTTGACAATCAAACGCAACCTTGGTGTATATCATTTTTTTAACATCGTACTTCTGACATAGGGTGTTGTTGACATTAAAAAAAACATGGGGTTTGTTAAAAGGAATCTATTGATTCTCTCCCAATTGGATGAACCGTAGGTGAGAAATTTTAAGTAGAAATATCCTCGATAGTAACTAGTTCCTAAATGTTATTAATTCCACTGCAAATATAGAATGATGAATTTGTGATGATCATTAGTAAATATCAGTACTATAATGGCAATGAGTCTAAATAAACTAATCCTCCTTTACTTGATACGTCCATGTGAATTATGACTTAATTGAACCTCAATGCTAATTAGGAGTATCGAACTCAATCATGCTTAGCCATACAGATGTTGAGTTCTTTTATTATTTTATTTTCAGCTACGTTTGTCGATCGGGATAGGGTAAATTTTAGGGAAATTTTCAAAAAAGGGCCCAAAGTCCTCTCTATTTCTCAAAAAAGGGTCTCAAGTGGAATCTATTTCAAATAAGGGCCCGAAGTGCCCTATTTGTTTCAAAAAAGGGCCTAATCGGGGATGTTTTGGTCTTTTACTTTTTCAAATTTATTTTTTTTTATTTTTCTGTTTTCCTTTTCTTTTCTTTTTCCTATTCCTTTACTTTTTCCTCTCCCCTCTCTCACTCATCGCTGGCCTCAGCTTCTCTTCAATGGTGAGCATCAGCTTGCTCTCTCCTCTGGACGTCCCCGAACCGCACCAAATCAAGAATCCACCCAACTTACCAAAGACCCGGCAAACGCTTGACAAGAAGCAAGAATCACCCATTTTTGCCCATTTCACCCGAAAAAGCGGCCCATACCCGCCGGAAAAATCAAGAACCGGGAAAATTGCCATGTTCTGTACTTGGTGAGGAACTCTGAAATGGGGTGAGAGTAGAGGATTAGAGACTTATCGCCCGGGCGATACGAGCGACGGTCGGCTAGAGGTCCTCGTAGGTGATTACGGGCATGGTCTTCTTGAAGGACTCCCAATCGGTCCGGCCGTCGAGGCCATAGCGGTGTACGTACACGACGCGAGCATTGTGGCAAAGGATCTCGATGAGGACCCGCCTCTAGACCTCGTCGACAGCTGTGATGTCCTCGATGAACGGGAGGCCATCTTATTCTTGTCATGGAGGTTGTAATCGGCTGGGAGTTGAGGAGGTAGGAGATGGAGACGAAGGAGGCGTAGAAGGGGTGGATCGAAAGGTGACATAAGAGCGGCGGGAGTTGCGGAGGCCATTGTAGGCGAAGTCCTCGGTGAAGTTGTTGTTGGTGGTGTTGTTGCAAGCGAGCTACTTGTTGACGTAGATTTGCCGAGAGAGGAGGAGGCGAGGTTGGTGGTGGACGAGGAAGGCGAAGAAGAAGGAGGGGAGAGCGTAGAGAGAGAGGAGAAAAAGGAAAGGAAAATGGGAAAAAAATTAGAAAATGTCAAAAGACCAAAATATCCCTGAGTAGGCCCTTTTTTGAAACAAATAGGGCACTTCGGGCCCTTATTTGAAACAGATTCCACTTCAGGCCCTTTTTTGAGAAATAGAGAGGACTTGGGGCCCTTTTTCGAAATTTTCCCTAAATTTTATTTTATCCTGTGTTTGGTTCCTACTTGAAATAGGATATAATGGGATATAAAAGAGATATAGCCTAGATACAATTATCTCATGGAGAGAGGTGGGATAAAGGTGTATATGGTTTCTTTTGTTCATGATATAAAAACTATTTTTTGAATAACAAACTTCTTATATAATAAATTAAAATAATAATTATATTTAACTATATTTGAATTCTAATTTTAAAAAGAAAACTCAAATAAAAAATGAATTTCATTTTTATTTATTATAAATATTATTTTTAATTTAATTTCTTTCTTCTTTGTAATACATAGTTTCTCTCTCTCTCTCTCTCTCTCTCTCTCTCTCTCTCTCTCTCTCTCTCTCTCTCTCTCTCTCTCTCTCTCTCTCTCTCTCTCTCTCTCTCTCTCTCTATATATATATAATTACATATTGTAAGTGTAATAGTATAGTTTATTATTTAATGAAAAAATTTATTAAGAAATGATGGAAGGGAATCAAAATAATGATAAAAAGAGATTTACAATTAAAAAATAAGTAAAAATGAAATACCTAAATTTTAAGTGAATATATTCAAACTTGAAAATGACTTTTCTAATTCTCGAAAAATGAGAGGCAATGAAATTTCTAAAAAAAAAAAAAAAAAAAAACTAGCATCTCCATTTCCTTCCCCTATATATCTTTAGTTCACGTGGAAGTTTCATGATTGGTTTGTAATTTTTAGTTCATGATCAAACTCTACGTAAACAGCGAGAGAATTGAAACTTCTTTTCCTTCTTTGCTTTTCAGCACACATCAAAAGTCTAAGAAAAGAAGAAAAAGAGTCAAACCTCCATCTCCTCCGTAACTTTATGTTTCATGTTGAAGTTTAATGAATATAGCGAGAGAGGCAAAACTTTTCATAGTCACAAAGATGAATGGTTATATTTTCTTTCTCTTACCAAATTTGGAAGTGAATTATGAGATATTCTTATAGTTTTTATTTGTATATTTTCATATTCATTTACATTAATATGTTGTGAATATCAAACAATAAACATGATATGATATGAACATATCCGGCTCTATTATTACGATTCACCAAACTTTGGATAGAATATAGCAAAATCCCTGGATTTTCTATCCAATCCTATCATGGCTCGAAATCCAGAAAACCAAGCACAGAGTTTTAAGCTTCAAAATGAATCTAGGGTGCATTACCGTTGTCCATAGGAGGTTACTTGCTTGGTGGATACATGCCTTGTGACATCATGTATTCCAACTCGTTTTTGAAGCCTTGAATAAATGAAAAGTCTCATTGATGTATTTCAGTCTAATCTCACTCGGAATTGATCCTTCTCGAGCAGACTAACCAAATGGGAATGGCTAGTTAGGAAAATCAAGTACGTGGACCTAAAAACTTGATCCTGGATTGACTTTTTGGCCATGAAAATTGTTGATGGAATATTTTAAACCAATATAGGCCGATCCTATAATGATTAAGGAACGATTTGGGTAATACCCTACGCTTAGATCACGGGTGATTTCTTTTGACCTCGTATGGGTTCCGAATGTCCCTAAATTATTTTCTAACGATCGTGTCCATCGGGACTAGTGATGGACCCTCGCAATTGAATGACACCCAAAGTCGCCATGACTCGAGAAATTCTTAAACGTGATATTAATCACGGTTCGATACGCGTAACTCCTAAAAGTCACCCGTTAGTTTGAGATACGCTGAAATTTCAATTGATCGCGAATCGAGCTTCATAATTTGACGTCGGACCTTCAGGGGTTTCAATAATGAAATTTTGGACGTTTCCTCATCCAGTGTACAATTTCTTCGCGGTTTACCCAAAAGGGTTCAAGAAAAATAAAAATTGGATTGGAAATGGGAAAAGACCCATTTACCCTTGGAGAATACCCAAGTTTTTACTTTAGCTCAGGGGAATTTCAGTCCATACCCCTCTTGGCCGAAATTTTGGACTAGTTTTGGTGAGGAAATTACCTTTTTGCCTCTCTTGACTTTGAAGACCCCAAAAATATCTAGCCCTAATATTATCCTAACCTTTTTCTAATAAATTTTGTTGCCTTCTTCCTCATAAATTCAAGACAACTTTCTCTCTCTACCTCACTCCCCCCTTGGCCGAAAATTCCCTCTCCCCCATCCTCCATTGCCGAAAATTTTCCAAGCAATCACCGGTCTCGCCTTGAACTGCCGGAGTAACTTTGGTTGAAGCCAATCAAGGGGAGTCGCCGGAGCCGCCGGTTGGAATCAAAATTTCTCTTGACTTCTCGCCGGAAAATTTGCTAAACTTTGAGTAAATTGGTTCCTAACCTTAGATTAGGTATCTAGGTTGCTAATGGACATTAGGTTGAGAAGATTTGGTGAAAAATTGGTTGAATTTGAGCATGAACTTGCCTTGGCCGAATGAGAGGGGGAGGAGAGAGAAAAAATGCGTTCTTGCATGAATAGTGAATATGCATGATTGATAATGGATGGCTAGGATTTAATCTTATCTTTCATGCTTTAATCCAATGGCTTATATTGAATCTTCCTTAGGAAGATTGATCGGATGGCCGAGATTAATTCCCGCTACTCGTAGATTAATCGGGAGGTGGAGATTTATTGCATGTGGGGATAATTTAATCGTACGCCCGGATTAATCGCCATGTTAGTATAGTTTATTTGTACGGTACGTATTAAATGTACGTTAGTGAAATTTCGATCAGAAGGGAATTATTAATTGCTACCTTAGCATAATTAATATTGTGCTGCATAGATTAATTTTTGTGGTAGTATAAATTAATCGTATGGCCCGATTGGCCGACGGCTTGAGTGTGATCTAATTGGGTGGTCCCGATTTATTATTTATTCAACGTGAGCAAATCACGTTGTCCCAATCGAGTATTTATTCAGTATATTTAAATCGAGTGGTCTCGATTGGGCGATTGAGGAAAATTAGAATGATCGTGCGGTTCCAATCTTTATTTGGAGAAAAATTGGTAAGACTGGATGGTCTCGATCCGCTAATCAGGAAATTTAGCGAGATCACGTGGCGAAGACCGATCGATCGGAAGGATTTAAGTGATTGTGTGGTATCGGATGAGCGATCGAGGAATTTTTGCTGTTATATGATCTTTATGTGGAATAATTGAGAGGAAATGTGGAATTTTACCCTGAAGCGTTATGACGCGAGGTTCGTATTTTATAAGACCATAAATTGCCCGAGGCATTATGATGCGGGCTCTATTATTATTATTTTACCATGAGGTGTTAAACGCGGGGTTGTGCTTATTATGTTATCCTAAGGCGTTAAACGCGGGATAGTGACCTGAGGCGTTATTACATGGATCCGGACTATATAATGGCCTAAGGCATTATTACGCGGGTCTGTCCGGTTATATGATAGCCTGATGCGTTAAACACGGGCTTTGGACCAACGTGGAATTTTATATTATAGCCTGATGCATTAAACGCGGGTTTTAGATCCACGTGGAATATTTATTTTATACCCCGAGGCGTTAAACGCGAGCTGCGGAGCAACGTGAAATATTTTATTGATGATCCGAGGCATGGAATGCCGATATGAGAGTAACGTGGAATATTTGTGAAGGTGTGGTAATTTTTGGAGAAAGAATGGAATATTCTGGAATTTGTTTGTGGAATTTTTTATTGAATGAATAATTGTTGGAAATTGCTCATCTAGGACGTGTCGGGACGCACTAGAGCCCTAATATACGATTAGAGACTTTCTTAGTGAGATTTATTCTCACCATGTTGTAGGCTCGTTCTTTTCGGACCTTCCGCCTCAACTATGAGTGTTCCACCCCCGAGGTTCGGCATTCCCGAGGACATGAATACATTGGTGACCGAGTATCCGGTCGGCGAGGACGAAGTGTATTATAGGCATGCTACTACGGTTTGGGTGGACACTGGAGAGCCCTACTAGAAGCCCCAAACATACGTGGCTTGGACTTATCGTCATGGGGATTTGACGGTGGGATCGCTGAGTGGTTTCGATATTCCCTACAATGGTGTTGGGGAATGGGATTCCGCGAATGCTACACCTCCACAAGGCGTGGTAGTGAATCCCGATGTTGGACCAGAAGTTTTGGCGCCCGAGCCCGAGTCTACGGGACCAGGAGAAGATGGGGAAGTTGTAGAGCCATCTGATGCGGAGCAACCACCAAAGTTGGACGAAGATGAGCTGGCAGCTATAAACGAGATAGTGCCCGATAGCAAGGACGAGACCTAGGGTAGTTGGCCTCTTGACTTTTGTAGAGTGTTTTATTTTGGAAGTGTATTAGGCTTCGACCACATAATCTTTTTGTTATAAGTGGTCACGGGCTTGTACAGTGGCCTCTCTGACCCTAGGTTTGAGAGTTTGTAACAACTATGTATATAAGTACATAAGGTTATTTTTACCATCCCAAGTTATAGTGGTGTTGTTAGTTTCTGTACGGGGATTTGTTTCTGTTTCCGCACATGTTTAAATTTTGCGGCCTTTGGATCCTGGAGAACCGTACATAAGCGTGGCCGGAGGGGATGTTTTCGAGCTCGCAGTATTCGGGTCGTGATATCCCCGTTTGGAGTGGTATCAGAGTAAGGTCAACTCAATCCAAGTTTGGAAGAGATATGGAGTGATAAGGAGCGATGACTTTGGGATGATTAGGCAGAGAGACCTTGGCTATTTATGCGAGTTAAACGCGTTATGCGGGACATTTGAACGTGCGCCTGTGATTTTCTTGATTGACTGTTTTTGTGTTGAGTGTTTAGTGTTGTTTGTTAAATCGTTCTACCAGAAACGATTATTAGCTTTGAGCTAATTACTATATTAAGCAGTGTGAGACCGCTAGACTCGAGTAGGTGGCTTAGGTCTCTAATTCCTTGGTAGAATTATTTTGGTTCGGGTGTTGTGAAAGTCAATGGAAATGGACAATCAAGGTAGAGGTTCCAGAGGAGGTTCTAGAGGGAGTTCTAGAGGAGGTTCTAGGGGAGCCTTTAGTTCAAGAACCACAGTTAGAGAAGATCCGAGAGTGGATGGAGTCCTTCGGGCTCGGGAGGAGATTGGAAATCTCATGAGTAGGCGGATTCGGGAACGAGCTGTCGCTATTGCCCAAGCCGCCGAGGCTACTGTTCTTCTTGCTTGCTCATGGGGTGAACGTCAACCAGGGGAATGATCATGGGAATAGACAGATGCACCAGTTGGTGGAACAGTTTTTGAAATTGAAACCGGCGAAGTTTACCGGGAAAGGTGACCCAAAAGCTGCACCTCATTGGATAGAGGACCTGGAGAAAGCATTCGAGGTTTTGGGTTGCACCGAGGAGGAGAAAGTAACTCTAGCGGTGTATCGGTTGCAGGGTACGGCCGGTGATTAGTGGAAGGCCACCACGGGAAAAGTTTTCTCGGATGGTACAACGCTGAATTGGACTGTCTTCACTGAAGTCTTCAACGAAAAGTATTTCTCGAAAACTGCTCGGGAGCAGAAAATGTTAGAATTTCAGCAGCTACGTCAGAACCAGATGACAATTGATCAGTATGAGACCGAATTCTCGAGATTGTCGAAGTATACACCGAGGATGGTAGAGAATCCCCTAGACAAAGCAAGAAGATTATAGGACGGATTGAGATCGGAACTTCGTAGCCGATTGATCATGTTGAATCTGAGGGACTATGACGAGCTGTATGAGCGGGGTCCGATGGTGGAGCGAGACATGAAAGAGAGGGCTGCCACATCTGGATCGCGATTCGTGCCCGTCGGGGACAAGCGCCAGGTTGGCAAGAGGCCAATGATAGGAAACCGGCACTTCGACCCTCCGGTCAGAAGAAATAATGGGAAGCTGGTGTACCAGTCCAACCGAAGTTGTCGACTTTGTGAAAGGAGGCACGAGAACAGGCCTTACCCGAGCGGGGACGGGGGTGCTTCGAGATGTGGCAAGTTGGATCATCGGATAAGAAACTGCCCGGAGCAAGCCCCAGGACCTCGTTTTCAGCCCCAATGACCCCGGGCAAGACCTCGGATTAGAGCAACTCCGCAAAATAATCAGAACCGACAGCCGGCTCAAGGGAGAGTGTATGCAATGGTGCACAATGAGGCAGAAAATACGCCGGGCGTAATCACGAGTACGATCTCCTTATGTGATCATGTTGCATATGCTTTATTTGATTACGGGGCATCGTACTCTTTTGTGTCTGCACAGTTTGTGGAATTAGTTGGAATTGTGTTAAAAGCGCTAGAAGTAATGTTGCACGTAACTACACCCTTGAAGGATAAAGTATTGGCTACACTAGGGTGTACTGGATGTAAGATAGTCATTGGTGGTAGAGAAGAATTAATAGACCTTGCAATTTTGACTATGCATGACTATGACGTTATAATTGGAATGGATTGGTCGGGAAAGCAAAGAGCTATCTTTGACTATGGTAGGAGAGTGATCCAATTTAATCTGATTGGTTATCCTAGATTTGAGTTTGTGGGAAGTCGAGGAGGAATCTCGATTCCCTAATTTTGTCACTTGGAAGTGACTAAGTTGTTAAACGAAGGATGCCAAGGGTATCTAGCTATCGTGGTGGATTCGTCGATTGAAGGACCGAGGCTAGAGGATATAGTCATGGTGCGCGATTATCCCGATGTCTTTCCTCAAGAATTACCGGGATTGCCACTTGAAAGGGAAGTGGAGTTCGTGATTGAGTTAGCCCCGGGGACGAGACCGATTTCCAAGGCACCCTACAGAATGCCCTTCTCAGAATTGAAGGAATTGAAGGTTCAAATGCAAGAGTTACTAGATAAAGGATTTATCCGCCCCAGTGCATCGCCTTGGGGAGCGCCGATCTTGTTTGTGAGGAAAAAGGACTAGTCATTGCGATTATGCATTGACTATCGGTAATTGAATCAAGTGACCATTAATAACAAGTATCCATTGCTAAGGATAGATGACTTGTTCGATCAATTGCAAGGGGCTGCAGTATTTTCTAAGATCTATTTGAGGACGGGCTACCACCAATTGAGAATTAAGAAGGAGGACATACTAAAGACTATTTTTCGTACCAAATATAAGCATTATGAATTTACGGTCATGCCTTTTGGATTGACCAATGCCCCTGCTGCTTTTATAGATATGATGCATCGGGTATTCGGAGAATTTTTGGATCGCTTTGTCATCGTGTTCATCGATGATATTTTGATGTACTCAAAGAGCCCGGAGGAACATGAACACCATCCGAACATCATTCTACGGACTTTAAGAGAACACGCTCTTTATGCCAAATTTAGTAAGTGTGAATTTTGGCTCTATCGTGTAGCGTTTCTTGGACACATCATTTCTGGGAATGGAATCTCGGTAGACCCGGCGAAGATTGAAACTATTGTGAATTGGCCAAGACCGACGTACGTTATGGAGGTTCGAAGTTTTCTAGGCTTGGCAGGATACTATCGATGATTTGTAGAAAAATTATCTTTGATAGCTATTCCGTTGACGCAACTAACGAAGAAGGAAACTCACTTTGAATGGACAGATAAGTGTAAGAGAAGTTTCTAAGAACTAAAGCATAGGTTGACAACAAGCACCAATTCGACGATACCATTGGGCCCGGGAGGATTTGAGATTTATAGCGATGCTTCGCTAAAGGAACTCGGATGCGTATTAATGCAACATGGCAGAGTGGTCGCGTATGCATCGCGACGATTAAGGCCTCATGAACAGAACTATCCAACACATGATCCGGAGCTTGCAGCAATTGTTTTTGCGCTGAAGATTTGGAGTCATTATTTGTGGGGAGAAAGGTTTCAAATTTATACGAATAACCAAAGTCTGAAGTATTTGTTCTCCCAGAAGGAATTGAATATGAGACAGCGACGTTGGATGGAATTATTGAAGGACTATGACTATGATATTTTATATCACCCAGGGAAAGCTAATAAAGTAGCGGATGCTCTTAGTTGGAAATCGAGCATTGCGCATTTGATGGTGAAAGAGTGGACATTACTTGAAGAGTTGAGGGATTTGGGGTTTAAGTTGGAAGTTTGCAATCTCCCAAGTTTGTTGGCAACTCTGAGAATTGAGCCGTAGATTCGGGTGAGGATTAAGGCGTTGCGATCGGTGGATCCCGACATCCAGAAAATTTTAGAAATGGATGCAACCAAGAGAAAACCTGAATTTCAAGTGGCTGAGGACGGAATCTTGAAATTTTGTAGACGTCTATGTGTCCCTAATGATGAGGAGCTTAAGGATAAAATTTTGTCAGAAGCTCATCGAAGTAGTTATAGTGTACATCCGGGTAGCACCAAAATGTATCGGAATCTACGTCAGCATTATTGGTAGAATGGAATGA
Organism: Rhodamnia argentea; assembly: GCF_020921035.1. Taxonomy (NCBI): domain Eukaryota; kingdom Viridiplantae; phylum Streptophyta; class Magnoliopsida; order Myrtales; family Myrtaceae; genus Rhodamnia; species Rhodamnia argentea. The sequence goes on from NC_063150.1 coordinate 17,064,934, forward strand.
AAGTCGACGTAGCTAAGCACGTGGCTAAGTGTTTGACGTGCCAACAAGTAAAGGCACAACATTGCAAGCCTGGAGGTTTACTTCGACCGCTAGAAATTCCCGAGTGGAAATGGGAACACGTTACCATAGATTTTATCATGGGGTTACCGAGGAGCCAGAGAGGGCACGATTCGATTTGGGTAGTTATCGACAGATTGACGAAGTCTGCACACTTTCGACAAGTGCGAAAGGATTTCGCAATGGAAAAGTACTACGAATTGTATATGTGCCGGATAGTTTGACCGCATGGAGTGCCAGTAACAATTACATCGGATAGAGACCCCAAGTTTACTACCACTTTTTGGAAAAATCTTCAGAATGCAATGGGAACCCAAGTGCGGTTTGACACCGCGTATCATCCCCAAACAGACGGACAATCGGAGAGAACAATTCAGACACTTAAGGATATGTTGCGGGCATGCGTGATAGATTTTAAACGGAGTTGGGAAGAATAGCTGCATCTAGTGGAGTTCGCCTATAACAATAGCTTCCAGCAGAGTATCGGAATGACACCATTTGAGGTGTTGTACGGCAGAGCTTGCGGAACTCCGGTATGTTGGGATGAAGTTGGCAAAAGAAGTATAACGGGTCTTGAGTTGGTTCAACAATCCGTTGAGGCGGTGAAAGTGATCAGAGAAAGGCTAAAGATTGCTCAAAGTCGTCAAAAGAGTTATGCGGATATACGATGGAGACCTTTGGAATTCCAAGTGGGAGACCATGTTTTCTTGAAGGTGTCGCCGATGCGAGGCTTATCTTGCTTTGGGAAGAAAGGAAAATTAAGTCCGAGGTACGTAGGTCTCTTTGAAATCCTAGAACAGATTGAGACGTTAGCTTATTGACTTGCCTTGCCACCGAACTTATCCCAAGTCCATAACGTTTTTCACGTGTCCATGTTGAGGAAGTACGAGCCAAACCCAACTCATGTGCTGGATCATGAAGTTGTGGAAGTTGATGAAAGGGTATCTTACGTGGAGAGGCCGGTACGAATAGCGGACGGGAAAGAACAAGTTATGAGGAACAAGACAATTCCACTGGTAAAGGTGATATGGGAGCACCATGGAACGGAAGGGGCAACCTGGAAAAATGAAGAAACAATGAGGCAACAGCACCCCCATCAAGGGGAGCCGTCGGAGCCGCCCGTTGGAATCAAAATTTCTCACTACTTCTCGCCGAAAAATTTGCTAAACTTTGAGTAAGTTGGTTCCTAACCTTAGATTAGGTATCTAGGTTGCTAATGGACATTAGGTTGAGAAGGTTTGGTGAAAAATTGGTTGAATTTGAGCATGAACTTGCCTTGGTCGAATGAGAGGGGGAGGAGAGAGAAAAAAATGTGTTCTTGCATGAATAGTGAATATGCATGATTGATAATGGATGGCTAGGATTTAATCTTGTCTTTCATGCTTTAATCCAATGGCTTATATTGAATCTTGCTTAGGAAGATTGATCGGACGGCCGAGATTAATTCCTGCTTAGTGTTGATTAATCGGGTGGTGGAGATTTATTGCATGTGGGGATATTTTAATCGTACGGCCCAGATTAATCACCACATTAGTATGGTTTATTTGTATGGTACGTATTAAATGTACGTTAGTGAAATTTCGATCGGACGGGAATTATTAATTGCTACGTTAGCATAATTAATATCGTGTGATATAGATTAATTTTTGTGGTAGCATAAATTAATCGTGTGGCCCGATTGACCGACGGCTTGAGTGTGATCTAATCGGGTGGTCCCGATTTATTATTTATTCAACGTGAGCGAATCACGTAGTCCCGATCGAGTATTTATTCAGTATATTTAAATTGAGTGGTCTCGATTGGGCAGTTGAGGAAAATTAGAAAGATCGTGTGGTCCCGATCTTTATTTGGAGAAAAATTGGTGAGATCGGATGGTCTCGATCCGTTAATCAGGAAATTTAGCAAGATCACGTGGTGAAGACCGATCGATCGGAAGGATTTAAGTGATCGTGTGGTATCGGACGAGCGATCGAAGAATTATTGTTGTTATATGGTCTTTATGTGAAATAATTGAGAGGAAATGTGGAATTTTACCTTGAAGCGTTATGACGCGGGGTTCGTATTTTATAAGACCATAAATTGCCCGAGGCGTTATGACGCAGGCTCTGTTATTATTACTTTACCCCGAGGCGCTAAACGCGGGGTTGTGCTTATTATATTATCTTGAGGCGTTAAATACGGGATAGTGACCTGAGGCGTTATTATACGGGTCTGGACTATATAATGGCCTGAGGCGTTATTATGCGGGTTTGTCCAGTTATATGATAGTCTGATGCATTAAACACGGACTTTGGACCAACGTGGAATTTTATATGATAATCTGATGCGTTAAATGCTGACTTTGGATCCACGTGGAATATTTATTTAATAGCTCGAGGCGTTAAACACGGGCTCTGGAGCAACGTGGAATGTTAATAACGTGGAACGCCGATATGGGAGTAACGTGGAATATTTGTGAAGGACTGGTAATTTTTGGAGAAAGAATGAAATATTCTGGAATTTATTTGTGGAATTTTTTATTGAAGGAATAATTGTTGGAAATTGTTCACCTAGGACGTGTTTGGAGGCACTAGAGCCCTAACCTAGGATTAGGGACTTTCTTACCGAGATTTATTCTCACCCCGTCGTGGGCTCATTCTTTTCGGACCTTCCGCCTCAACCATGAGTGTTACGCCCTCGAGATTCGGCGTTCCTCGTGACATGAATACATTGGGGACCGAGTATCCGGTCGGGAAGGACAAAGTGTATTATAGGCACGCTACTACAGCTTGGGTGGACACCGAAGAACTCTACTGGAAGCCCCAAACATACGTAGCTTGGACTTATCGTCACGGGGATTTGATAGTGGGACCGCTGAGTGGTTTCGATATTCCCTACGATGGTGTTGGGGAATGGGATCCTGCGAATGCTACACCTCCACATGGCGTGGTAGTGAATCCCAATGCTGGACCTGAAGTTTTGGCGCCCGACCCCGAGGTTACGGTACCAGGAGAAGATGAGGAAGTTGTAGAGCCATCTGATGCAGAGCAACCACTAGAGTTGGATGAGGACGAGTTGGCAACTATAGACCAGATAGTGCCCGATAGCGAGGACGGGGCCTAGGGAAGTTGGCCTCTTGACTTTTGTAGAGCGTTTTATTTTGGAAGTGTAGTGGGCTTCGACCACATAATCTTTTTGTTATAGGTGGTCACGGGCTTGTACAGTAGCCTCTGAAGCCCTAGGTTTGAGAGTTTATAACAACTATGTATATATGTACATAAGTTTGTTTTTACCATCCCAAGTTATCGTGGTGTTGTTAGTTTATGTATAGGGATTTGTTTTCGCTTCCGCACATGTTTAAATTTTGCGGCCTTTAAATCCTAGAGAACTGTACATAAGTGTGGCCAGAGGGGATGTTTTCAAGCTTGCGGGGTTCGGGTCATGACATGCCTCCATATCCAGATTATATCAGGATATTCACCAAACATATGATGAGATTTTTTACAATTCGAAAAACAATCCCGAGGATAATCCCTTCTTATCCTATTCAATCCCAAGCCATGTTCAGACAACCAAACGCAACCTAAAATCATAACAGCTCCCATATGCTTCTTTCTTGAAGCAGTCATTAACATAATCATTAATCTCCAACTTCATGAAATGAATGCCTGATATAGCAAAACTTACATGGGAGGAATCACTTGCCCGTTAGATTCTCCAAGGTAAAAAAAGAGAACCAAGAGCTATTGGTTATTAAACTCTCCAGAGGAAAAAAAAAAAAGGAAAATAACAAAAAAGATGTTGTCACAAATTTTTCTCCCCGCATTTGCTATTGGTTATTTATTTTATTTTTTTTCCAGCTGTTAAAAATAGTAGTGTCCAAGGAAAAATGGTCAAGGGTATAAAAAAAAATGCCTTTCCCATTCAACGAAGACATGCTTTCATAGATTTCCAAACTACCATTCCTGAAATGTATTTCAGAGAACAAAGGAGTAAATCGACTTCGGAAGTGATGGATAAGCACGATTTTCAAATTTGGACCAACGTCTGATGCCGACGTATGACCATCCTCATCCGTATATAGAACCTAATTAATTAGGATAATATCAAAATGGGGTGTTTCGGGATTTTCTTTCTGTTTAGAGGTCAGGTAATGCCCAAACCAGTTTCCACATGTCTCGACTGGTCTACTTCAGGAAAATCATCCAAAAACTTCTAAACCTGTTGCATTTTTGTCAATTGAGTGGTAAACATTTTCGTATTTTTCCAATTGCGTCCATCCAGCCATTTTTGGCCAGAAATTACTAACATGGATGTCAATCGTCCAACATGGCATGGCCAACGCTATTGTGATTTTTTTTTTTATAATTTTTTTTAAATTTCTTTGACTTTTTAATTTATTTTTTTCTTTTTATATTCTCAAGGGCCGGCACGGGCCGAGGCCCAGCAACCCCATGGGCCCTCAGCAACAGAAAAATTCCTCATCGAAAACTCTTCAAAAATTAAAAAAAATCCTCACGAACATCGATTGTGTCATGTAGGACGGTTGGCGTTCATGATGACATCAATTTTCCTCCAAAATTAGCCGGATGGCCTCAATTGCAAAATGTAAAAATATTTAGAACCAAATTGATATAATTGAAAGGTTTATGACTAAATTAACACAAGTACAATAAATTTAGGAATTTTTTGATAATTTTCCGCCTACTTGCTTGAGTGATCTTAAGGATGTAGAACCGCATGTCAGCCTAGCACGTTCAAAATTTCACTCCCGGACTGATCCCCACAAAGTCTGAACCGAAGATCACAGGAACACGAGCAAAACTCCCTCATTGTGTTCAAGCCAATCCCTTGTTGTTGTGTTTAGGGATTTCGCGTACGCTTCGTGGGAATCCATTGCCTCTCGTTCTGATAAATCGAAGCTTGACCCGAAATGATGCAACATTGAGACTGAGTCGACCGAGTGGATGACCCTCTAGCTCAGCCTGACTCGCTGGATAAACATCCTGACTCATCTTGGACTGAGCACACCCATGTTTCAGAGATGTTCAATCGCACTATTCGATGTTACAATACGAAGGCAACAGCATGGCCACATCTATTAAACTTGATGTAGAATAAACGAGTCATTCATTGTATCCGACTCAATACGACGTTACTCTTGGACTATTGACAAGGGTTTTTACGAAAGTAAGTGACCCCTTTTAATTGATTGGAAACCACATGGTGATGAGATTGGAACCGAACTCTTAAGTCAACTTAATGTGCAATCTTGAAGTAACCCTTTTGTTTTTTTTCGTAGCAAGGGATGAATCCTTTTCATAGAAGGATAAGACATGCTTATCACAACCAGTCGATTGTCAAATCGCATAGATTAGCTAGTAAATGTCCGATTTGATATGTTCCTATCAATTGAATCTATTCAATCTTCTATATGTTCATCTATCAAATTATGTGTTGTTTACGTTGTATGTTGTATTTCGACACACCAAAAATGACAACCAAGCCTTATTTCACTAAGTGGGATAAGCTATATGTATCATACTACGTCATTGCGCTCGATACTCTGTTAGATTCTCTTTGAGCTCTAGATGTTCCATATTGTTCCTTACCATCCCATTTCAAGTTCTTCTGCCCTTCCTCTATACTCCTTTTAACCAATGTGTCAAACCCTTGCTCGCATCGCCTCGCTAGGACATCCGAAAGCCTTTGTTCAAAGTGGCCAAATCATCTCCGACGACCTTCTCTCATCTTATTCCCAATTAGAGAGTCACATTTACATTTTTCGCTAATATCCGTCTTGTCAAATTTTCTCTTAAGCTTGAGTAATTTTTTATGATCGTACAAAACCCTAGATGCACTTCTCTACTTCCATGCCGCGGGTACACTTTGGGCGAGATCTCCATCTATTTCCCTTTCTCTTTGTATAATGGATTCATTATATCGAAAACCTTCACTCATTGACACTTTGTATCTCCAATATTTACCAAGAGGTCGATCAAACTTTTGCCCTTAGTAAAATTACACACCATATATTCCGTCTTAGTTTGATGCAATCGATTTTGACGGTTACAAAATTGTTCGAAGCAAATTTTACGCTTTGCACTCCAATACTAAGTGGAATGACATGAGTATTTGTGATTTGTATTTAAATCTTATCCGTGTCTCAATAAAACGATGACAATATTATATCTTCTCGTGGATTGGAATCATGACAAGTACTCGAAATTAGGATTTCTTTTTCTTAGAGATAAATCTTTCTTACATGATTATACTATTATTTTTGAAAACTCAATAGTGTCTTTGATAGTAAATACTAATTTTAGGTACTTCATCGGATTTGACGGTTCGATTCAATTCAATTCTTGATTCACAAGTAACCTTTGTAACTGTCTACTGCTCATATTTGCATTTTTATTCATCATCGGTGGTTGAAACTCGTCTTTTCTAGGATAGTTGTCCAAAAGTCCTAAACCTAATTTATGGCGGCAAATTCAACCCTAAACTCTTTAACTCAATCTATTTAGTTCTAACATTTTGATGATTTGTCAATGTGGTCATCTTGACTAATTTTGGCAAACAATTGTTTACGCGGACACGGGCAATTGGCGGAGGACTAAAGTAAAAAAGAAAGAAAAAAAAGATCAATTCAGAAAATTTTAAAAAAAGAAAATCGCAAAAACCTCCAAATCAGTTGCCAACCACTAATCATGCCGCGTAGAATAAGCCGGTATTCAATTGACTGCGTCGTTAGTGATTTTCAATCAAAATTGGCTGGAAGGACTACGTTAACAAATTTTCAAAAGGTTTTATACTAAATTGATCACCATAGAAGATGTTTGAGACTTTTTTTGGACAATTTTCCCCATTTTTTTCCCTTCATTTATTTATGTATGTAGTCGCCAATGGGAAATCGCATAAATTTCCTCCTATGATAAACTAAAGCGTTATATTTTCATTCATTACCCCTCTGATTCATGTGTTATAAATTGCATTCATTATCTAGATGCGAATTTAATAAGTACTAAGGGCAAGTAATATCCACAAATTTTACCATCAATAGAGACTAGTTGCAACTAGTTTTCTCTATTCCTGTAAGGAGGAATATATAGCCCTAAAATAAAACTGGAGCCCTTTTTTGTAGACCGTGTGTACTGAGTTAAACTACAGACTATCCAAAATAACCTACAAAACAAGGATAAAGCAGAAGATAGCCATGTCACGTATCTGTACATATATCCATCGTTTGAAAGTTTCAAGTATTCATTTACCAACACTTGGAACAACAAGTATGGAAATTTGGAGACTGTTATTCGACTGATTGAGAATTAAAGTCATTTATTCTTTTGAAAGGTACAAATTGTGGGACATCATGATACCAATAATCTAAAACCAGAGGTGGCGGAGCATAACCCACTTTTTTAACTCATAATTACCGGATTAGGTGGTTTATTAGTTACACAAAATGTTAAAGCCAAGTCGAAATGAGTAAAGAAAAACCAAAGGCCAACTACATTTAGGTGTTAATAGGTGTGGGACATCATAGATTTTGAACCCATTTTGAAAACTGGAGCGATTATTGTCTAGGATGAAAGAGTCAATCAGAGAGACTCAAAGAGAGAGGAGATCTACCTCTAGCTATAATTTTGGTTGCTGGAAACATTGCCCACGGTGGCAGATCTCGCAGGCGATGTCACTCGAAGCAGCGGGTTGTATCTCTAGTGACCTCCGACACCAGATCTCTCCCTCTTAATCCACCCGCAGCCCGTTGACAACAAGCTTACGACCTCACACACACAGTGAGCTCGAGCTCAAAACACAACACAGGGTGTTGACCGCAAGCTTGAACAATCACAGTGATTTGGTCTCTCTCCCACGTTCTCTAAGCAATATTGCCGTGAGTTGGTGGTTCATCTAGGGAGTTGTTTGCCGCTAGTTATTAAAAAGCGGCCGTAACAAACCAAATCTATCACGAGAGAGAGAGAGAGAGAGAGTGTCAATGCCAGTGGTGGCGACGTCGGCTGTGGTTTGCCACCACTGGCCACAATCACCTTCAACGGTCTGTACCTACAAAAGAAACCTTTACCCACAGAAAATGCTGGCAAATGATCCAAGTCTGTATCATTCCTGAAATCTTGCTTTCCTTCGCGAAGATCTTATTTCGTTTTATTTGCTGCTTCGTTAATTTGTCAACTTTCTCGGAGAGAAAAAAGGCTCTTTCATTGGCCGACACAAAAATAATTTTCAGATACAAGTCTTTTCATTTGATTTGTCTTCATAATCAGAGGCAAATATATTAGTTATTTTGTTGTGCCATGATAAAGTGCATGTTGAGTCGAGCATGGATTCTAAAAGTTTGATTGCATGAAATGGATCAATACGAGTTAACGAGAACTAATTGATCTAAGCATGTTTATGACCAACCTAAACCTACCCACTTGTCCCATCTACCTAATTGTAGCATTAAGATCAGACTCAGAGAATACCGATGAGTGAATAGTTTAAAAGTCATTCTGCAATTTTTCATGATACAACAAAAACCGCCTCCAGATGCTTGAGAAAAGGCTGATGGCCGCAGAGTTCAATCAAATGAAATGGCTTATGTAATACCTCAAATAAGAATAAAGCAGTCATTCGGACTTTAAAATGTCGTCTTAACTTTTGGCAAACACGTACGTTGTTGGTACATAAATAATTCATGACCCTAAAGAAAGACTGAAATCCAGAGAAGCTTTTATTGGATGGAAAAAAATATAGAGCTCATCCCTACATCACAAGTCACCGTGCACACAATGACTGGTGTGCCAACGAACTATTTTTAACCGGTATTGCTTTGTAAGAGCACCTTTACAGATTGGTCTTAGGCTTGGCACTAAGCTGTCTCGTGACCGTCCTCATGGTTACAAATTCCTCCGCAGCAGAAGGATGGATTCCCACCTGAAACGAAAATTAAGGTGAGCCACATGAGCAGTAAAACATCAGACTACCAGGTACATGTAAAACATCTGCATGTCTCCATGTACCAGTAAAGATGTGTTCACAGACCGCTGTGGGTGCGCGCATGCTATCTTAGTGGTTCCATTACCAAGCATATTGTTTGTAAACCTCTCTCTCTCTCTCTCTCTCTCTCTCATTGGCAACTTCAATGTTCATTTTTGAGTGTGTTGTAGCAGAACATTTAGATGCACAAGTAGATGATACCACGGGGAAGTTCAAATCGAAGGTAAAAGTTGCATAGCAACTTGGGTTTCCAAAGTAGGTAGAGAGAAACTAAATCTTACCGTGCTGTCGAATTGGGCCTTCGTTGCACCACACTTCAGAGCGACCGCAATGCCCTGTAATGAAAGTAGACATCATGCAAATGGACAAAAGAACAGAACAGGGAGAAGTTTCAATTATGTAGATAAAGGTGAAACTGAGGGTACTCATAGGCAGCCTCAAAATACCCGAGATTCCTGCTGCTCATCAGCACTGAAATAAAATTAGCTGTGTACAAAGCATTCTAACAGTTTACATCACCCTAGATTTTGCAAACAAAAAACGCTGCGCTCTGTGAAGTTAAGAATTGATTATTTAGACATTTGCCAGGAAAAAAATGCTCTTCATTTTAAAGTGCTGTGAGACAGTTATATCCCTTTCCCTATCAATTGCCAACTTTTATTATATCTGCATAGCACCTCCCACACACTAGATAATAAGCACCTTCCTCTAATGTTCATGCAGTGTTTTGTTGAAAAGAAGGTACAAGTGAAAAGGTTCATATTCTCCAATTTATCTTTTCCCAGGACCAACATGGATATTCATGAACACGAGTCCCATGCTACTGATATGGGCAGAAATTAGCTCCTGTATACATCAGTTGAAGTGCACAAAAAGTTTAATGTGCATAGATAAATGCCCCAAAATCCCAAAAAGATCATCTACGGCAATATGTGTGTGTGTGTAGATATAGAAGCAAATGCGCATGCGCAGATATATATGTATATACTTTCTTTCCCCTTTGGGTTTCGCAGCAGCAAGATTGCTAAGTCCAGTTGACATCCCAGCAACTCCAATTTCTTTCATAAAATTCAACCAGAGATTACTTGGTACAGCTCATTTTGACAAATGACTGCACGACCACCAAATAAACCCTATTCAATTAAGTTGGGTGACCTACATAAGTGGCCTAGGCTATATGATTCCCTCTATCAAGTGGCCTAGGCTATATGATTCCCTCTATCATATCAAATTTTATTGTCTCAAGTCTTATTCTCCACTCTGACAAATTTCTCATATTCTAAAGTAGATGAGGCATGAAATTACATGCATAAACAGCTAGTTCACATGCACAAACTTGGAAGCACAAAAAATCCCAACAACGTAGCTTTTCGTTATATGAATCAGTAAGAGGCATTGCTAAAGGAAGAAAAGATTTTCACAATGTTCAGTTCATCCATAAGCATTGTCATTTTGACAAGCAAAATGCTGAGAAGTCAAAAGTTCACTGGTATAGAAAATACGGGATGAACATATGAAAACAAAGGATTGAGGTCTCAACTAATAAAGAACAAAATCAGATACATACCTGCATAATTTCAGGTGCATCTGGCCCACTCATGGAAGCGCCAAGAACTTTATCTGTCTCTGCATCAACAATCAGTTTCATGACTGATTTTTCTTGCCGCCTGGAGCCAACAGTTCAAGTTATGCACATGTCAGAACACAAAAATTGGAAGAAAAACAAGAAAGCCTCGTCTATAGTAATGGTGCAATTATCCATTTTGCAATAACATGTGTCATGTAATTTGTCCAGCTTTTTGAGTTGAACTTTGCAACACCCATTCACATTGTGATCTTGAAACATAGAAAAAGGTTTTTTCTTTTACCATCAGTGCTTAACATAATTGAAACTTGAACCTCAGTCAATCTTGCTAAAGCTATATCTCAATTACCAATAAACTTCTACCAGAAAAATCCAGAATAAAACGTTAATGTCCAAATAAAGACACCATTGTAAGGTAGCTTCATACTACATAATCGCTTCAATGACAGCTTCATAAAATGCTAGGTTCTCATCTTAATCCATGTTTATAGTGTTCTATAAAAAAACTACTTTCCTACATCAAACACATTGTACACATAGTATCCCACATAATAATGATAATACACACCTTAGACTTGTTATCAACTAATTTCAACACTCAAATCTCATACCAAAACATACCCAGAGACTGTGTTCTTCATGGGGTTGAATGTAGATGTGAAAACCAAAACTTCTCCATTAGCTTGCTCTATTGCCTCGTCTTCACTCAGTCCAACCACAGATAGAGGGGGTATGCTGTGCGCAATGGAACAGCAAAGCAATAAAGATAAGATGTTTTTCCAAGCAGTTATCAGGAAAAGAAATGCCATGATTGTAGTCTTTACAGAAAGCGCTTTCACTTCACATACATAGTACCAAGATGAATACCCCTAGAAATATCCTCCTACTGAATTCCATATTTATACTGTGGTAGAATTCTATAGATAAGAATCACTTATTTTATTGGCAAAAAGGGTGGGAAAGGGTGACCACCTTCGGCAAACCCCCTAGGTGCGCTACCACGTAAGTTCTACACTCGCTACAAAATGTTCGGTCAGAGCCATTTGCTACTACTCATTTTGAGTGAGCCCATCACCGCCACCCAACCACAAGGAAGTCAGAGTAGAGCCGGTAAATATTTCACACCATGACACGGTCGAACCTACATTGCAGACAAATCATGGCTTCTTGAGTCCAAGAGTGATTGGGCTTATTTTGAGCAAGCCCATCACTGCCACCCTATCATAAATGTGTTGGGAGCAGAGGCGGGGATATCATACACCGCAGACAAATTAAGGTTTCCTTAGGCCAAGGAGCAACTTGGGGTTTCAAAGCCATGACTAAGGGGGCCCCAAACCACTTGCAAGGAATCTCTACACCACTAGGTCAACCACCAGGGTGGTTACAATTAGTATCAGTCCTCCAATGAGGAGAGATGGATCGACTAAAACTAAGATTATGCTCTACAACAGGAAGAAAAACAAAGAGACAGCTCAAAATCTATCTATCAATCACAGTGCCTGACAATTGGACAAAGGTTGTTAGTACTTCACCAGTAAAGCACGCTTCATCGCTTAATAAAAACCTAGTAAGAAATCTATTCCTTTCCTGTTATCTTACGATACTGCTTAACATCAAAGTTCAGCTAACACATTAGCAATACTATGGATAGAGATTTTAGGTGGCATCTTCTAGATTCCCATAACACCTTCACTGGACATTCTAATCAAATTTGCAGTCTTAGACTCCTGATGATATTAAATTCTGACAAGAAGAAGTCATTCTGCATACACCAAGAAATTATTCTACAGCCCAAGTTCTACCATGGGGTATTAATTTCGTGGTGCGTACAAAGCAAAAGAATATCATCCTTTATCTGGTACTTATAGTAATATAGAGAAGGAAAATTAGTGCAGAGGTGAAATCTTTCAATAATATAAACCGAGGGCTAAATGGAAGCATATGGTGACTTGTGTGCATGACATTGAACAGTTTACATCTTTGCCTACTCAATCACCCTCTTTTCCTATTGGGAGCAAAAAAAGAAATAACATACCTTTTTCATCTTTATTATCTAGAGAACTTTAACTTGGTAATTTCATTTATACATACATGCGAATGAACTTGCCGAAAGTCCCATTAATTGACAGCCATAAAATTCGATCTTTGGCTACATTTTCTTGGCATTATCAGTTGGATGGTCTATATGACAACTGAGGAGATATTTTTTATAGATAGCAATTCAATTTAGTAATCGATTCCTTTTTCTGCACAGTGTAGTGCAGGTATATCCCTGGTACAAATAAAGCAGAGGATTTTTGTTAGGTAATTTTAATGACATCCAACCTTGAGGTCAATTAACAGTATACCTTTAACTCATCGGAGCCAACATGATATAATTGTTAAGCGTCCCACATCCTGGGATTTGTAGGATTCAAAAGGATCTCATATATACTTTCCACCCTCTAATAGTTTAAGGTTTTGGTTGGATGTCTATCCTGTTGCCTGATCCAATTTCTTGGGACCCTTCCGATGACTCATCTCGCATGTCAATAATAATCCCTCATCATTCTATTTCACATGCTTCAACAACATTGTTTCCCATTCCACATCCCTTACTTATCTGACTTCAATAGGTCTTTATATACATGTAGTCTCCCTCCATCTAATAATTTGAAACCTAGTGCTAATTACTGCCTTATTCTCAATGGATTTATGTTTCGCATTTAACTGCCCACAATATTGAATTTTTTTTTTTCAATTCACTTGCTACCATGACTTATCACTTGAGAGCCTACTCTATGGATATTGCATCTTTTGTCTTTCAATTCTACTACTACATCAGAATAGCTGTTCGGTTCGGTTGAACTACCAGTAATAATTCCACTCATAATTGCTAAATCTAACTGTATGAAATAAAGACAGTGTATCGTCTCTGTTCTTTTATTCTTTTGGTTAGCAATCTTCCCAACCCAACTGCAAGGTCAACATGAAGTCTACTTCAAAGACAGTGTATCTAGAAGGGTGACAGCCGCAAAAATCATCGATTTAGAGATTTTGTTCAGTTTTTTCTGGAATTAGCTATCACAAGTAACTAACACAACTTCAGATACAATGAACTATGTCGATCTCATTGCTCCAAAACCAAAGAGGTTATCACCTGAACACTGCGCAAGGTACATTGCTGTAGTCTGGTTTGGTAGGCTCCCCACCAAAAACAGTTTTCTGGAAAGAATGGGGGAATAAATGAGCACGCAAAAGTGAAAACAGGAGTGGATTGTAGAAATGAAAAAGATTCTGTAAAACGGGGCAATATAAAGCTGGCAAATATGATGCAGATACAGTACAAAAAAGGACAAGAAGTTCTACAACTTACAGCGAAGCACGTTCCCTCCATCAGAGCAACAGGGGTGAGATTAATCCGATTGGTAACATCACCAACGGCCCATATGCTAGGAACATTTGTGCGTGAGTACTCATCCACCTGGAAGAAGAAACTAAAGCACGTGATTTTTACTCAACAACTGATAAGGTCAAGCTCAATATTATGATAAGCATGAAAGTCAGTCTGTCTGAGTACAACTTTCAACTACTTTGCAAATGTTGCGACAATTATTATTTGAATTTTATTCAACATGAGAGATTTTAGAACTTTAAAGACACAAATACACGTAGAATCGTATACAATACTTCAAGACCAAAACATCTTCGATTTTCAAATTTTGAAGAAAAAGTCACATTTAGAAGTTAGAAGTAGAAGAAAATCCCTACCGAATGGTAAATGTCGTACAAGTTGATAGGTCAGGCCAATATGCTATTTCACTACTCATTGAGTAGTACCAGCATATACCAATGTAATTAATCATGCAACCCAAGTCCTTAATAATCCAAAAGACAGCATGAAACCAAACTAGAATTGATGTATTAAAAAGATAAAATGGTATGCAAAAAGAGAAGACATCAAAAGCCTACTTAACAAAGTAACGGCTTATCTAAGAACATGGATAGATGTGAATGAGGAGAACTCATGTGTTCCTGCTCATTGAAATTTAACAACTAGATATTTATAATAGGCCCAGTGTTCATACTCATCAAAACAAGTTTAACCTTGATAGGAAAACAAAACAGCAGAAAAGAAGCATTAAAATATCTAACAACCTTCACAGCACCCACTGTATCAGTTTCAACGCCCACAGAAGTCAAATTCAACCTCTTTGTATTGGGAATTCGACCTGCAATAACCAAATGAAGACAGCCATTAATTGTTCTCCGCCATGAACAACTTTCCGGCAGAACTACCAATTCCTAAGACATTCTAATTTTTATATTTCAAGCTCAATTTAATCTCACTTCCGATCAAGTCACTTCTGGCACAAACCATTAGGAAATGACAGGGTAAAGTGACTAGTTAAGTGGTTCTTTGGCTGAAATCCAACAAAGAGACCTAATTACAATCTAAAAGTGAAATCAAAGTTAACTGGCTTGATCAATGGCTAACATGAAACTATGACCGAAGTGAGATGTCTACAAAAGTAGTTTACCTTCGACACACCCCACCAGTTAAATTGCATGTATCTGATCAACTGGGCAAATCTTAAAATTTCTAAACTGATTTATTTTGCTGATTTCACTACCAAGGAAGTAAAACAGTGAAGACCTTGAATCAGTGGCTATGTCACCAACCAGTTAAACTATATGCAATTAATCAACTGGAGTAAATCCTAACAAATTTTGAAACTGACTACTTTTGCTGACTGCACTACTACGGAAAGTAAAATATTAGGATATTGCCAGTAACTAGGTAACAATCATTAAATTAGCATGTAATTAATCAACTGGAGCAAATCTTAACGAATTTCTAAACTGACTTCTTTTGCTGATTTCAGTACCAAGAAGTAACCCTGAATTAGTACCTATGTCACCAATAAAATGCTTGGCACATCGCTTATCCAATACATGGAATCCGGGTTATCTTACAGCAGCTTAGGCTCTGGTGATTAGTCCAGGATGTAAAAACCGAAAAATGTAAACACATCCTACATGCAGGAGACACCTATATGCCACAGAAGAGAATCAATTTTCACATTAAATTTTGGGAAACATAGTCACCATGATGATGCAGATCATGTTTGAATTAGAATGGAAGGGATTTTTCCTCCTCTTTGAAATTTAATCTAAGTATATTGGCCAGTTCTAATTTGGCAATGAGCAGTTGTATCAATGTAGCAATTTAGTGTAATAACCACAAATACTGGAACTTCCCATATGAGAAATGGAAATAATAAGGACACAGGTCACAACAGTTGGCCCATCTAACCACTATATTATAAGTTGGTATATCCAACACTTGAAACTAGTACAAAGAAATGGGGAAGAAAAAGTAGTGGTTCAGACTAATAGCCCCACGCACCTAATACAACGACAATCGCATTTAATGCTTCAAATAACAGAATCCTCAAAAATAAAAATAAAAACATTGTTACCTCTCTAATGAGTTGTTTATCATTGTACTCGTGAGAAAAAAAATGCTGATAATAGTTTTAGCCGATAATACAATTTGAATAAGCACAATCAAACGTCAAGTATATCTTAAATCTTAATTACCGGTGGCAAAGAGTACAAGATCGGCATGCAACTCTTCCCCGTGGTCTGTGACTACTTTTATGCCATCCTCCGTTTTAATCAACTGCAATTGAAGATTCATAATTAGTACAACATTTCAGTTAATGAAAGGCAAAGACGCCAATGGCGGGAGGACTAAAACCTACAGTAGGACAACAACTAGAGAAATAAGCAATCTGCAACCTCATAACCTAACAAGCAGGATGAAGTACCTCTGTCAAGTTTGTCCTCGGATGCAAATTAATTCCCCTGCCTTCAAGATTTCTTGCAACAACTGCTCTCATTTCGTTGTCAAAACCCCTAAAAATTTGCCAAGTGAGAGTATTAGCCTAAGACAGTAGCTATCAAGCAAAGGATAAATATCCTTTTCATCATGTTTAGAAAATGTAGCAGGCACAATAACTAAAATGGCAGTTTGGTAGTATGAGTTTTTCATGGTGTCCAAGTAAACAGTACTGCAAATTTGGTTTGCAAAGTGCAATCCCTCATATCCATGACAAAGCTAAACAGCAGAAAATAAGAAAAGAAAAAAGCCTGCAATTTATTAGAAGCAAACTCAGCATTTGAACCTCAGTGGGAGCTCCTTTCTGAAAAACAGATCCACATTGGCACCAAACCCACGCCATATTGAAGCAAATTCTACTGCAATGTACCTGAATAACCAGAGAAAGAACAGCTCTGAACAATTTTTATACTATTGATCGAACATCATGTAACAGGAAATCTGAGATATTAGGACAGACCCTCCTCCAAGCACCACAGCACGCTTCGGTAAGTCCTCCAAACTCAATGCTTCATCAGAGGTTATACCAAACTCCTGGAAAAAGAAAATTGATGCAAGAGAAATGTTCCATGATAATGGTGAAGACAATCATACAGATATATGTATATTCACAGCATTGAATAACCAATTCGGTCATTTCCAACTTATAGTACACATGCAGGATTCATGAAATGCCAAAAGGATATAACCCAGGAAAACAGCATAAATACAAATGTATGATTCATACATTCGTGATGAACACCAGCTAATACTTGGACTCAGTTTGAGTACATAACCGACAATGGCATAGACACTGACAACCACAATTTCTACATGCAAATTCGAATTTTTGTTGTCTAACAAGGTTAGTTTCATTCGTTCTATCCCATTTATGAATAAAATGTGATTATCCAGTGGGTCGCCCCAGCTTGGATCACTTTCCTATGGCCGATGAGCCTATATACTCCTATCCATTCCTTGCCAACTAACAAAAAGCTCTAAAAGCCTAAAAGTATGCAAATGAATGTACAAGCTTGGGCCAAATGCAGTGGATGACATGATCATCCTTCAGTATCAGACTAGACATTTTCTTCAGCACAAATAATCCATTTCTTGCAGAGTGCTTCAGAAGACCAGTTGTTTGACATATGTACCACAAGATACATGAAGAAAGACAAAACTTCTACCTGCCCTGGGATATTAGGACGTTGAGCTCTGCTTCCAGTCGCAATAAGTATGTGCCTAGCAGAGTAGCACAACTTCGTTCCATCTAGCTGTGTCACCTCAACTTCATTGGGACCAACTAGCTTTCCTTCTCCTTCAAATAATTTGACACCAGCATTTGACAACAATCGCTTGTAAATTCCATTTAATCTGGTGATTTCCTCTGTCTGTATATCTCAAAGAACAAATCCATGTCACATTGGGCCCTAAAACATACAAAATTCTTCGCTTGCGTCATTGAAGATCTACGGAATGGAAAGAGAAGAAGAACAACTAGTAACTAGATCAATCATATTGTTAGATGCATAAAGCTCAAGAGTGTTCGGATCGGGCACTGCATGATTAATATGTTTGGACACAGCTTTTCTACATGAATATTCAACTTGAATTAAAAACAGTAATAGAGAAAGAAAAGCAACAAAAAACCATTGCAGTGTCATGGTAACAGCCACAAAAATACCAATAATCACTAATATTATATGATATTGAGGTGAACAAGATAATATACTTGTTTTCGACCCCAAAAAAAAGATAATATACTTGTAATTATTGAGCCTAAAAGGCTTCATTATAAGCATAATTCAAAAGATTCCTCCACCAAAAATCCATGCTTCAAGCAGTCAAATTTACAATATCACGGATTAATCTTGCAGATAGAGAAAAGCTATTTCAATCTGCCCTCTCTTGAGAAACACCATGACAATACTCATAAACCCTAAAACAATTGCACTGCAAAAACTGATTTTAAAAGTCAACGACTTTCCACCAATCACACATGGTCCTGTCAGACTGCTTGATCTTAAAAGTTATTCTAATGTCTAACTACACAAAGAAACCACTGTGCTTCATGGATTATATAATTCTATCTTTAAAGGCTTTCCTTTCCACCATTAGCTTCATTGTCAATTTCAGTTTTTGCCCACTATAAGTGCTCAGAAGTTTGCCGCTATTGGCAGATGCGGAACTCACAAGGTTCATTGAGGCATTAGCGTGACCCGAAACTTTTCAAATCAATTGAATTTTAACCGTAAAATGTCAAATTGGCAAGAAATAGCACATCATCAAGGGGAAAAAAATCAGTAAAGACACGAGCACTGGCTTGTTATGGGTCACTAGCCATCAATATCTGCCAGATTGCTCATCAATGCCAAATGACCAGTAACATGTTCAGATACAGGAAACTTGATATAGGTGCTTGCATGTGTTAACTATCAGGTAGATTTAAGCATGGAAGTTCAGGAGAAAGTCCTTAAAGATCAGGTAGAATTGAAAAGGCTTCAAGAAAGGAGTTTTTCGGGAAGTTAAGCCTTCCTATGGAATTATATCTAAGCCTTCTTATGAAATTTTATCTAAGCCTTCTTATGAAATTCTATTTAGATGAAGTCCCTTCACACATTTACAAAACACAAAACAATGACAGCTGATGTGACAACTAACAAGGTTCACCGAGACACTAATGTGACACAGACTTCTTCAAGAGAAGAGACCTTAATTATCTAATCAAAATGGTAAAGGAAACGCCACAACAATAATCAAGGGGATAAACGAAAAGGAAGGAGGAGGTGTGGCTAGAGATATACTACATTCAAAAAGACCCGAGCTGCATCTGAGTTCAACTTAGAGGGCAATCAAGGGGATAAACGAAAAGGAAAGACAAGGTGTGGCTTGAGAGACACCACATCTAAAAAGACATGAGCTGCATCTGTGTTCAACTTAGAGATTATTACATGCCAAGGACTTAGAGACTCTCCTGAGTCTAGTGGCAACATGCTATGGGGTGGTGGTCATGCTTATGTGGTCGACCTTGACCCCTATTATTTGGAGGTCATTTCTAGTAATTCAAAAATATCAAGTGGAATCGGACAGAGGAAGGACCTTTCCCTATGGAGGTGGGAAAATCATGATCGGGTTACTAGCAATTAAGATCACCCATATTTGTTCAACTTCATTGATGTCAGATCTAATTAAACATCCATGTATGTGAAGTATAGTTATGTGCTTGTAGGTGAACTTATAATTGGATAGTTTTGAAAAAAGAATACAAGTACAATCTAAAAAATTATATAGATGGAATCAAAATTAACACCCCTTAAGATGCACAATTTTTAAGTAATTAATCCATTTTTTAATGTAAGTAATCCTGTACCACTAGTCTCACAAAACTATTAATAGAGAACAAATCATTGGTTGCCGTAATCACTACGGATCTCTTCTCAGTAAACTGCTATAAAAAAGTCGATGTCCAAGTGCGACAATTGATAATTTAAGAGGAGACATAAATTGTTACCTTCTTGTGCAGAAGTTTTTTCCAGTTAAAGTCAACTTTCTCATTCAACTCCCATCCATAATTCCTTGCATCCTACAGAAGCAATCATAAACATTAGTCTCAAATCTTAACAATGAGAACGGAATTAGATATCATTCCCAAAAAGATGCAGCAGTTTACACAAAATAGGCACCAACTAAGGACCGATAAGGATGCAGCCAATAAGCATGGGAATGCAAAGTACTTTAAGAATGACGCTGTAAAAGTCAATGTCTGGTTGAATGCAGTAACTTCCAGGCTTCCGTTCAAGAGATACTAACTATCTGACATTTGACGTCAAATATGAAGTTTTGCACTTTGAGTTTTATTTCCATTGGATAAACCGAAAGTCACTAACTACTAGAATGGGTTAAAGCCAAAAGCTTTTTAAGCATTCTGTAAAGTCAAATACAACAAATTGGCAACATGGTTGTTTGGATCACAATCCAGATCATACGATCGCTGGGAAATAGATCCGGATCGCAGTAAAAATGGTATACAGGTGGTATCAGTTGGATCGCGATCGAGGATCATGGGATCCTAATCCTATCCATGATCTTTCACGATCCTTGCCAAGACGGAAAATTCATTCTTTCAGCTGAAGGAAACAGAATTTTGGGTACTAGCCGAAGAGTCCAAGCCCTGCTCTTTCTTGGGAACATATTACCTGGCTCATTAGCAAAATAGGGCCAATAAACCTAGGACTAGTCTGAAGTGAAGACACTGTATGGAACGAAGATTCCTGCCAACCGTCTTCTTCTCCTTCCTGACACGCTCATCAAGCTTCAAACTTAAACATGCATTTCAATCAATCCATTTGTCTGATGTTATCTCTCTATTCTTTTTCCTCATAAAAAAGTTGACTGCTCTGAACCTTCAAACTTATCCCTTGCATGCCGGTCGAAGCGTTCAGATTTTGAACCTTCAACTCTCCTTTGCATGCTGGTGGAAGCTGCGTTCTTCATTCTTTCAATTTTTAGTTGTTTATTTTTCTATTTGCTGCATGGACCTAATCTTTCTTAAGTTTTTTTTTCTCTGCTTTCTTTTGTTAAACCTTTTCTGGTGATTTTTTGCTGAATTAGTCTACTTGTTGTTGCTTGATCAAGTGTTTAAATAATGTCCAATTGGTGTGAGGGTGTGAGTTCAGTAAAGAAGAGTATAATGTGATGAGAAGAGATAAGCCCAAAGATGAGGAAATTTAGGGGCGAGTCAATTTTGATATTTTTTTCCCTTTCTTCTGGCTGAATAGAAAGGTAATAGTTGCCATTAGATATTTCTTGAATATCTTGCCTTAATTTATTTGGTTTCCTAAATGACATTCTTAATTTATTTGGTTTTCTAAACGACATGCAATGTTTGACATATATAATTGCATATTTCACACTATCATGAATATGGAGATTACAGAATGCAAAACTCAGAACTTGACCTTGCTTGAGCTTTATTCTCTCTTTTTAATGTACATAGGCATTTAATTGGATGAAACAACATCAAATTTTTACATTTTAAGTCTCAATTTTGTAAATTTCTAGGAACTTACGATCCTCGATTTGATCCTCAAAGACCTCCAGACGATCCCACTTGGGATCTAGATCCTGACAACCTTGGATGGCAACATGTACAACTTCATAAGCATTTCCCTTAAACCTTCTTTTCATTAACAACAAAGTCTATTACACTTTCGAGGGAATATCCTAAGCAAGCTAACCTATTTTTTAACTTTTAAGCCAAAAAGTATGTTAATAAGTTGTAAGAGTACTATCTCTCATCTGATTAAGACGAACTCACCTCCAATTCACCCCCAAAAGCTGCTCCATATACCAATATCTTCTTGGGAACACAACCACGAATCACACAGCTGCAAACCAAAACTTTTAGAACTGATATTCATCCAGACCAGATGGTCCACATTCAAAGAGGAGACACATAAGATTTTCTTGGCAGCAAATAGATTGAAAGCATAGTCTGATCTCTATCAATCAAAAAATAAGTCGTACACATGCAACCAAAAAGTCGATAGCAAAATAGTCCTCACGCCCCCGTCTAACATTTGAATCACAAAATTCAACCATTATGTTGCCATTATGTATATCCATCAACCACTTGCTACTGTTATTACAAAACTCAGAAGGACCACCCATTCTGCAAGTTCCACAGTTTTAATTCAGCATCAAGGATTCATATCTACTCACAACAACTACCTCAAAAACTTGGTTCTTCTAAGAAAAATGAACATCAAGAAGTTGTTCATCAGCCGTCTCAGTTTCAACATGAAAAAGACCCTTCTCAATTTGGAGGCTTTTTCTCATTAAAAATAAAGAGACATAGGGCACCCAGGGGTGGAAACCCATACACCAAAAGAGCTCATTATAAGACAAAGCGTCTACAATGCCGATCAATGCATTTACATCCATACATAATTTTCCACTATACCAAAATTGCTATATTTTTACCGGTTGTCAATAATTAAAGAAAAAGATGACTCCTAATTCAAAGGCTTTTTTCCTCTACTTTTCCCAAATCAGCCAAGAAGCAGAGAGAGATCTTTCTGATTCAGACTCAGAGTTACCAACACTAATTGACATTTATTGGTTCCACATCTTTGATTACTTACAATATGAAAAAAAAAATTACTGAGCTAACAACTAATGATGTGTCTTAAAGAAATATGACCAATTAGTCTAAAAGACTCTCAGATATAACATCAACCACAAATCAATCCAGGAACAATACAACTAGTGAAGAGAGCAAATGTCAATGCAAGAAGTTCTAAGAAGCCAGTTTAACCAAACTTTGGCAGACTTACGTTCCACCAACTCCTCCAATTACTTCCGAGCTTATTGGATGAAAGGGAAGTTCACAGATTCCAACCTGGAATCACAGAACCAATAAATCATTACAACACGGAAAAAAACTGCAGGGTAATCAATTTTCCAAATACAAAGTGTGTATAAGGACAAAAAGAAGTGCGACAGGTTGTATCCAGTCATCTCACCATCAAAAGACACAGATCTATTAGTCCATTACCCAATGAGAAGCAACTATATGAATGACACTAGAGGATGAGCTCCTCATTTGGGAAAACAACTGAATGAATGAATGAATGAATGCATACAACTACTGAAACTAGTTTCAAAGTATTATATCCAGGGATGGAGTTAGCTTATAAGAGTAATTAGTAAAGTTACCAATTGTTCCTTTCACCTTGCCCCCACATTAAAGAACCATAATAGTCAATTGCAATGTTTCCATGTATAATTGCTATTCCAATAAAATTTTATTAAGAAAACTTCGATTTTTTCCTATCTGATTATTAAATCAAAAAATCATTATGTCAACTAGCTATGTCGATTGAAATTTTATGAACATCTAATGACTTATTAAGTTTTCCCCACTAGGAAAAGGTTCTGCATCAGTCCCTGATTATAGCACTATATATGCCACATAAAAAAAAAAAAAAACAAAACACACACACACACAACTGCTCAAGCAAAAGCAAAGACAGAACTGGGAACACATAAAAATCATCATGGAGGAACTCAAGATCCCTGTTACCAACTCGTTTTCGTTGGCAGTCCAAAGCCTTACCTTAGCTCCATAATTAGCAGAAAACCGGGCAGCACGGACACCGCCACTCCCCGCACCGATCACAAAGAGATCAAAATCGTAATGCGCGTCGGCTCCATCTGGTTTGCCTAGCTCCCCATCAACAAGCATCTTCCTTGCCATATCTTACTGTATAATCACAAACTGACCACCGGCACGAAGCCAACAAAAATCTTTTAGAGAAGCATACAGACTGAAATAGCAAAAAGCTCGAGCAAGATTTCCAAACCTCCTAAAAACAAATGGTCACATTAAACTCGTCTAGATCACTACGTCCGCGGCCAAAAACCACACTACCAGCAGCAGCAACCGATAGAAACGAAATGGGCAACCTCAAAATCCGCAAAAAAAAAAAAAAAACGAACGAACGATGAAGTGGCGCGCCCAGAAAAGAAAGAGCCCAAAGTCAAGCCGCTTCTTACTGAAAAAGAGACGCGAAATGGAGTTCGCGAAGGATTACCTCGGGGAAGCAGCTTGTTGCAGAGAGAAAGCGTTAGGGTTTTGCGATCGAGAGAGAGAAGATGCTGAGGAAAAGGCCACGAAGCGGCGTAGAAAATGACCGACTGACGATGGCGTCGGCGTGGTGTTGATGAACCGGCGGGGACTCAAAGCCAAGGTGGCTTTTGTACCGAGCGAATATGAGAGAGAGAGAGAGAGGGAGAGAGAGAGAGATTGATTTTGGTTCTTCTTTGAAAGGTGGATGTGAGCATACGACGTCGTTTCGGTCGTTTCCATTCTCGTTTTCACATGGTGGTGTGCGGGAAATTAAGCCAGGTTTACACATTTTGACATTTATATATAGGTGTCGTGAGGATCTTTTTCTTTTTCTCTCCCTCTCTTTTGTGGTGCGTTGACTGTACTTAAATAGAGGCAATGGGATCTAATCCTGCGGCAAAGCGAAGTGCGATAAGAAAAGAATCAACTTACGTTGTTTATATTATAGACGTAGAACTCATTTGCAATATCGATCTTGGATTGAATCGTCATTAAACTCGAGAACTAAACGATTTAACAAAATCATGCTCCCATAATGAGGTGTTGAATTTACGGACACAACTAAGCACACCTTTATTTTGATTTATAAACCGCTCAATTTGAATCGCATGTGTTTTGAGCCGTTGAACGATACTCAAATCCAATTCTAAAACAGTTTGTTACCGATTCTCGCAACCAAAAGTTTTTTTTTTTTTTTTTTTTGGCTCTTTGAGAATGACCAGTTTATTTTGACTCCTCCCTTAATTTCAAAATGTACTCACTCGACAAGTTGTGATCTCTCGATCTGAGTGCTAACTCTTTTCGTGAAGGTCGGGTCGCATGGGACTGCGGACAAGTCTCGCGGGTGTCTTACCCTTAGCAGCCAACATCTCTAATTTTGCACGACTGGCTAGACATTCTTCCTGCTCGAGCCAATCTTCAAATTTTTCATAAAACTATTCGGGTCGAACCCCAAGTCGAAATAGTGAAAGCTTTGTTTTTATCCCACGTAAGGATGTTGCCCAAGCTAGTCTATTTGATATTCGGGCCTCTGGGGATGGGGATGGGCTGCAACATGCCGTCTGTTCTATAATCGTCGGTAAGTAATGAGGAAACTTATTAAAAAAGTCATAAATATGTTGCAATTCTAGCAATTCAACCCTAAATCTTTTTTCTGTCAATTCACTATTAAACATTCGCATTTGTGCCAATTCAATATATCCAGCCAACTTTAATCGGAAATTGCTGATGTAGATGTTGGTTATATACCGGCCGTTTACCGCGGCCGACGTGGATAATTGTTAATAGTAATTTAATATATTTTTTCAAACTTTTTCCCTTCTTTCTCTTTTTTTTTCTTTCCCTACCTTTTTCCTCCAGCCCGATGACCGACCAAAGGCGAGGGCCGGCAAAGTTTTTGCAAAAAACCCTAACCGATTTTTACGTTGACAAAACAATGCATGATCTCTTAATCTGACTTAATGCAATGAAATACTTGTTTTGCAAATTATCTATAGGTGTGGATTACACATGATTGAATCTGACAAAAGATGCTCAAACGTTGCTCTAAGGGACTCGGATGTTGTACCGAGCTTAGACATTGAGCGGGGAGCTCAGACGTTGGAATGATGCTCAAGCTCCGAAAGAAGTATTTCACAAGCAACGATCAAATTATAAAGAGACATATTCAAGATGATTTAATTGACATATTACATCATCATAACTGATAGCAGATCAAGCTAAACTTGTACTTGAAGATTCTCAATCATGAAAATCAATCAAGGACGCAGATTAAGGGAGACAAAAATGACTCACTTAATGAATTAATCTATCTATGGAAACTCAAGAGCACGAATGTATGGGCGATTTGATCCAAAGAAGTACTCTTTCCTTTGTCGACCTCAACGCTAATAAATCGTTTGTATATAGTGTCGTCCAAACGGGGAAGTTTTGGAAAGCGATCCTTTGGAGATCCTGCGATGGTCAGTTGGAGATGAAGGAGTATAAAAAGACACTTCAAGGCTGAAGAACGAACGAACGAGGAAAAAGAGTTCAAAATTTCAAGATAAATGGAGCTTCACATCCTTTACGTACTTTTGATCCTACACTGTAATACTTAGGGGAGAACATACAAGTGTAAAAGTGTTAGAGGAGAAGTCTACTCACCGTATTGTAATCTCTGAACTATTCACTATTGGAATCTAGTCAATCGGCTACCAACGTAAAGAAGTGGACGTAAGCTTGAATAAAGTTGAACCACTATAAATCTTCTATGCATATTCTCTTACTCTAACTCTGTTTGATTGCTTACTATTATAGTTTAATTGTGCAAAACACTGCATCTCAAAATATCGTTGTACGAACTAACCACCATCATCCGATCAAAGTTCTAAGCATTCTCGTTTACATTCCTCATTTTTTTGTAAAACTCCCTAAGATCACTTATTCACCCCCTTTAGATGATAAGGCTAATCTCAATAATTAGTATCGTAGCCTGGTGCTCATATTTTTATTGAAGTGTTATTACTTCTAAACTAACAATCTTTATGGCTAGTAACTTTTCTCACACATGGATTGAAGGTGGAAGCAACAACAAACCACCTTACCTCGAACGAAAGGAGTATAGTAATTGGTAGAATAAATTCAAGACATATATCGGATGTCAAGACCCGCAAATCTGGGATGTTATCCAAAAAGGCATTAATCCAACCGCAAGTACTTCAAGCGGCTCAAATGCGAGGGACAACAACAATACTACTCCCACAAATGCTCTAACCGCCACCGAATTAGCAAAGAAAGATACTTTGGATCCTAAAATCATTTATTCTTTTTATAGTGCATTATTTCACATTGAATATAAACGTATTGTAGATTGTTCCTCTTTAAAAGAGATATGAGACAAGTTCTACGTAACCTATGAAGGGACAAATAGAGTCAAGGAGGCCAAAGTTAACATGCTTCTTGGCCAATACAAAGCTTGCAAGATGATGCCTAACGAAACGGCGAAGGAAATGTTTGATAGATTCATTAAAATAGTGAATGACATCACATATCATGAGCAACATGTGTCTAAACCGATGCGAGTAAACAAACTTTTGAGGGCACTCACAAAGGAATGGGGTAATATCAAAACTTCCATTTGAGAAACTCAGAGGTTATTACCCTTATGCATGGATGAACTCATTGGAACCCTTCAATCCTATGAACATGAAAGAATCAATGAGAAAACTCATTCAAAAAGTAAGAAATCTATTGTTTTGAAATCTAATTATAATTCTGATGCTTTAGATTTTGAAAATGAAGATGAAGATGATGAGGAACTAGCACTCATGATCAAGACATTCAAAAGAATGGCCAAGAAGGGTAGAAACTACAAAGATAAAAGAGATTTCAAACAATATGATCAAAGAAGATCATCCGACGGCAAGAGACGAAAACAAAGACATTAGTTGTTATGAATGCAAAAAGAGATGCCACATCAAGCATAACTGCCCTCTCTTAAAGAAAAAAGGAAGGGATGAAAAATCTAAGAAAGCTTTAAAGGCAGAACCTAGAGTAACACAAAATGCGAAAGTGATGAGGAATACGCTAATATTTGTTTAAAGGCCAACTCGGACTCTAAGGATGAATATGAGGTAACTCATCTTAAAATCCCTCCTAAGGTATCTGAATATATAGATTAAGTGTGTTCGGACTATAAAATTATTCTTAAAAGGCTTTCTGAATCAAAACAAGAAGTAGCTAATTTGAGACAAAAAGATACTCTCTCAAAAGGATAAAAGAAAATTTTGATTTGATTTATAAGGAAAATGCGGATTTGAAAATTAGGAATGAATCTTTGAAAAAGAAAAATGTTTCTTTGAAAAAGGAAAATGTCTCTTTGAAAAAGGAAACTTCGGATATCAACAAATAATTTTCCTTTAGTTCAAAAACGTTACAATACATTCTTTCTATACAAGTTCCTTACTATAATAAATCTGGACTTCGCTCTCAAAAGGAAAGTGATTTGAAAAAATAATTTTCCTAAAGTTAAACAAAGGCTTAAAAAAAGGCCCTCCAAACATGCATATAAAAACTATTTTCATAAAAAATACATAAGATCCGAGGGACAAAATTTTTCTAAATCCACAAAATGTGGTGAAACAAAACACTCCAGAAGTTTCTGTCCTAAGATCTAGAGACCTACTCTAGATGTCTTGAGATTTGAAAACTTCTCTAATCCAAAGGGACCCAAACGAATTTGGATGTAAAAGAAAACTTGAATTCCTTCGATACTTGCAGGTACCACTAGGTACCAATGAAAATAAGAAATAAATGGTACTTTGATAGCGGATGTTCTAGACACATGGCTAGAGACTCCAAAATATTTATCAATCTCATTAAGTTTTATGGATGAAGTGTTTCCTTTGATGGCAATAATAAATGAACAATTATTGGCAAAGGAACTATGAAGATTGGCAATCTCTTCATCAATGATGTCTCTTTGGTTAAAAGTTTGAATTTCAATTTCATAAGTATAAGCCAATTATGTTATATTGGATACAAAATATCTTTTGTGAAGAATAAATGCTCAGGTGTCAACCGAGACAATAAGTGCTCATTCACAGGACATAGAGATGGCAATATGTATCTTCTGTATACATCATCCGAGGATGTGAAATATTTGATATCCGTCAAAGACGACTCAGAACTTTAGCACAAGAAGTTGGGACATATAAACTTCAAACAAACCTTAAAGCTTTCCTCAAAAAGCCTTGTGAGAGGACTTGCATATGTTAAATTATAGAAAGCAAAGGTTTGTGACACTTTCACACTTGGGAAACAAGTAAGAAACTCTTACAAATTATTAAATCAAGTTTCCACTAACCGTGCTTTGCAACTCTTACATATAGATGTGTTCGGACCTATATGAACTTAGAGCATTTGAGGAAAAAAGTATTGTCTGGTAATAGTAGACAATTACATTAGATTTACTTGGGTTTTCTTTCTTGCACATAAGAATAATGCATTTTCATATTTTGAAAGTTTCTCAAAGAAAGCTCAAAACGAAAAAGGTTATTCAATTTTCAGCATCAAAACTGATAATGAGGGAGAATTTGAAAATCAAATCTTTGTAGACTTTTGTGATCAAAATGGTTTTCAACATAATTTTTCATCCCCTTATACTCCACAACAAAAATGAGTAGTTGAAAGGAAAAATCATTATTTACAAGAAATGGCCCGAACACTTTTAATAGAAAGCAAAACTCCTTTTTCATTTTCGGGTAGAAGCTGTTTCTATTGCATGTTACATCATAAATCGTGTTTTTTTGATGCCATTGCTTGACATTTTTTTATATTTCTTTTAAATAAAAGTACCCTCAAAAAAGAAATGGAAAATACGGAAAAATAGTCATTAGTGTTGTTTCAATTCCAATTGCATTTTGGTCACTTTAAATCTTGAAAATTCGACCAAGAACCCTAAGTTCCAAAAGTTTTTCATTTTGGTCCCTCGTCGAGCAAAAATCTAGAATTGAGTCTTTTCTAGTGTTCTTTTCACTTTGTGGTTCTTACACCATTAATTGCATTTCTGTCCACTTACTTTCACAAATTGTGCAGATTGGGAAATGGACCTAAATGAATTTTCAATTTAGTCACTGATTTTCAAACTAAGTGCAATTGGTCATTCTTAGGCCATTTTCATTTTAATCTAAACCCTCACCCAAAGGTTTTTTGACATTTTAAATTCATTGGTATAATCGATTTGGCTCGAACTGTTCATTAAGGGCCTCGATTAGTCAGATTTGCTATTCGGGTTAAACTTCGAAGTTGGGGGTTTTATATAAGACTAAACCAGTTTGACTCAAACTTGTCATTTTTAGATGATTTGTATGTTCTAGAATTCAATTTTGACATTAACTTCGAAAAATTTTAGCCAAATTGAGGCCCAATTTGAAGAAATTGAAGCAAGTGGCGTCAGTAGGGTCGCACCCAAGCGCATTCGATCAAGGAGAGGTCCCATTTTCTATCGGAATCTCTCTCAACTGAATAGAGAGAGAAGTTAGAGAAAGATTGAAGGGAAAGGAGAGGTCGATAGCTTTCTGGAGCTATCATTGAAGAAGAGTTTCGTCGAAAAATCAGAGACTTTGTCAGACCGAACGGCGTAAAATCGAACCTTCCCGTCGATCCTACAAGTTCAAGTTTCCTGGCGACCTAAGGAGTCCGTGGAACTCAGCCATTCGAGTTTGCATTATCAAAACAGACAAACACCATGAACGGATCTCGAGCTCGGGTTTGATGATGTTTTGCTTGTCCGGCCATACTTCTTCGACTTAATGAGTTGAATCTTGTCTAGAGCCATCCCTAAGGTCGAGTATACTTTTGTTTTGCATTGACTTGGCCTAAAACACCATGAACGAACACCGAGAACTCTCGAACATGTCACAAGTTCATCAGCTCAATCCGCACAAAACCA
Source organism: Rhodamnia argentea (assembly GCF_020921035.1). Lineage (NCBI taxonomy): Eukaryota > Viridiplantae > Streptophyta > Magnoliopsida > Myrtales > Myrtaceae > Rhodamnia > Rhodamnia argentea. The sequence continues at coordinate 17,095,481 of NC_063150.1, forward strand.
AGCTCATGTGACCACCAGGTAAGTCTCATATTGATGACTTTTAGGTGGATTCGGGCTCTAGATCTGACATATGTCACACGTATTGAGTTGTAGATGCAATTAGGTTTGAAATCGGAGTGTTTCTGGCACGTTTTGGTCATGTTTTAGCATCGCCGGCGGGTTTTCCGGCGAGTTGGTCGGAATTCGACCTCTCCTGTCATCTTCCCCCGCCAACCGTTGACTGGTCAACGTGCTTATGTGGCGTACCATGTCGGAGCCACGTTAGCACCGTCGATTATTATTTATTTTTTTGAAAATAAAAAAAATAAAAACCTAGATCGGACAGACACGATTTGGTCACGTGTCACAATTTGGGATTTTTGGAAAATTAAATAGATTTTTGATACAAAAATCATTTTTCTAAAATATAAATAAATTCTAGATCTTGCTGGTGGATATTGTGTCGCGTGTCACGATCTGGAATTTTTTTATTAAAAATCATTTTCACAAATAAAAAAAAATTTAGTGATTAAAAAATAAAAAATCTGATCATGTGGCCTAGGTTTGGCCATGTATCGGGATCCTAGAATTTTCGAATAAAAATAGATTTTCTAATATCAAAATTCATTTTCTGAAATAAAAAAAATTTGTTTTTGATCTGATGGTTGGCAATAGGCCATATGGCACAATCTTAGGCGTTGGTTTAAAATTTGAAAATTTGGGGGAAAATCTGAAATTACTCTTAGGTATCCTAAAACTAAGTTGTTTTGGAGAAGTTTTTTGTAGCCCTTTTAAAAACCTAAAACCATGTCGTTTAACTTAGATCGACCTAGACCCTTTCTGTAGCACCCCGTTTCGGGTACTATTAATAGAGCTGTGGCATCCCAGGCCGCCACGTCTAACGATTATGATTATTCTAGTACTTATTTTCATGCAACGGAAGATTACTTTCACGAAACAAGTTGGATTGACAAGCAAACAACACAAAACATAAGCAACCACGCCATTACTAGTATTTACATTCATATGTTCTCACATGGATTACATTAGCTATTCTGATTTGTATCGGGGTGAAGATGTTTTCCTGGGGTTCATAGACGTTACCTAGCCTCATCTATATACAAACCGACGCAACACTAGCAAAATACATCTCCTAGCCACCCTTAAGCAAAATGCCGCTGCCACCATCTCCAAGTCTGCGGTATTCCAAAAGATGTCTTGGTTGTCATCCTGTCATCCACCTAGATTGTCCCCGCGGCCGCCCCATCTGCAGTTCCGCCGTTCTGAATCATTCACGTCGTTCCCGCCCTCCTCACCCATGATGTCGTAGGGAATTGGGCCCTCACATTGCCCATCTATCATGAGAAAGATTGCCACGAAATGATAGAGCACGTGAGCCTCTCCGACTCCGACATTAAACAGTGACAGTGATGACCGTTGTCACTCGAGATAAGATGATCCCAAGATGGCTGGGGAGTTCAAAATCTTGAACTTCAGTGACCAATTCGATAGGGAGACCGTAGCGAGAACCCGGGGGAATAGGAATCAAACCCATGTTATCAATCTAAAAAAAATGAACACTACAAAAGTAAGTAAACTTCAACGACCAATTCAATTGGGCCTTAAGGACCTGCATGGTAACCATTCTCATTCTCTTATTATAATTCTGGGAACAAAAAAGGATGGGAGTCGCGTTTGGTAATGCAAATAAATTTGATTTTGATTACGTTTCCAGAATCGGTTTTAGAGCAAAATTCAAAAAAAAAAAAGTTAGTTACGAAAAAAAAATCATTTTTGATAATCACAAAATAAAATGAAGTCTCATATCTCTTACTTTTCCCTTTCGGTTCTCTCGTCACTTTTCCCTCAACCTAATAAAAATAAAAAAAATTAAAAAAAATTAAAAAAAAAAAAGAGAAAATTTTTAAAAAATCACAAAAAATTTAGAAAATCCCTAAAAATAGAAAAGCTTATATTAGGCTAGTTTGACCTCATTTTCATAAATTTGGGCCTAAATTTCCTGGATTTCATATATTTTACTCTTTTGCAAAAAATGTCACAAAAGATGATGGCATCCAATATGTGGATGATAACATATATACTCGTAGCCGTGCATCACAAAATGTAAACATCTGCATGTGGAGCTAAACCTAAACACCCACTTGAATTTAGGATATAAGCTGCAAAATGATAGTGAAGGACTTGTACTTCGTATCAAAGAGGATATATATATTTTTTTGTTAGTGGATAATTTGATTATTCGGCTGCTATGTTTGTATGTATTTTGGACAACGCAACATTTAAAGAAAAAAACAAATTCTTAATATGGGAGTTGTCCCGTGCTTCAATCGAACTCCAAACGTAATGTATTAAAATTTGTGTTTCATTTAGGACATGCAAAAAAAATAATGTATTTTAAATTATTTTAGTGTGCATTGGAAATTAGTATTCAATTTAGGATGAAATTTTACAAAGTAACTACATAGTTATTTGACTTAAATAAAAAAATTAGGAAGAGAAACAGTTTTTTGAAACAGAAATTTTGTGCAGTTATCAAACGTGTTCTGATTCTCTAAAACTCATCCAAGAATAAAATCAAAAAAAGTCATTTTAATCAGAATTAGTTTCCCGGAACACAATAGTTATCATGCGTAGCCCTAACGAGTAAATTCAACCGTTCTAACGCCCGCTTAGTCCATCATACCATTCTAATCCGTCACATGAGTTACATGAATTAGCATAATAATCAAGCCATAGGTCAAGCATTACAATCAAATTCCACTTGAAGGGTGCACCTCACAAATCATGCAAAATGCAAATGAAATGATTGAGGTCCTCCCATGTGAATAGCTTGCAGCATCCACCCGCAAGTCCACACTAAGTTCATAAGATTATTTCCCTAATCAAATCACCGGGCTCCCATGGCAACTCCTTGCCAAAGGCATCTCCCTTCAAGGCATCACGTTACGCTCACGCAGCAACCCGGTGCCACCCGCCAGGGCATCCCGCTCTCTCTCGGGAATAATCACGTTTATTTCTGTAGCCCCCTTCGCTCTATGTCATGAGGAAGCAAGTAAATACAATGATAGGCCTCTCGGAGTGTGCCAACGTGCAAAAATTCAATCAATTTCTAATACACCAGAACTCGTATTAAGCACGCTTGGGGAAGTACAACAATTCAATTATAAAACACATATCTAGCATTTATTCCTTAGTGTCAGATACACAACCAGCATATATGTATATGCTCCTTAGCTATGCTTAATTTTTCGGAGAATTACACACAATTTCTTGTGCTCTCAATTGGGAGATTTTGTTTGGTCAATGCATTCACTTCAACGTCAAATCTTATTAGAATATGGCCAATAGTCGATCGTTAGCTAGACACCAAGCAATCTCCTTCCAACCAACTGACGTACGGCTCACATGGAGTCTATCGAAGCTAATTACTCTCATAAGCAGCCCCACGTTTACTCCTAGGACTCTTGGCCACCCACTTCCTTGTCACCAGTCCATAAGTTGACATTCTGTATATTATACCACTAATTCAGCAATTCCAGAGTTAAACGAACACCATCCACGCCGCATCAAAGACATACAGGCCATCGAAACTAGTATCACACCCGTGCAAGGCCCTTCCCAAATCTAGATTACAAACCCACGCATGATTCGTAGCTAGGAGTGATCGGTTCTCGATCCGATCCAGTTCCCCTCAAGAACCAAGAACCGGACCGGTAGTCCCGGTTCTCAATTTTTCGGAACTGGGAACCGGACCACCGGTCCGGTCCAAGGAACTAGGAAATTCCATTGAATTGGACACATGCCAAAAAAAAAAAAAAATGCATCATTCCTGAACGGTTCCGGTCCAGAAAATATAGAGGCTGGACATTAAAAAATTTCAAGTTCATTTCTTGAAACGAATCTTTCAAGGCAAAGTTGAGTACTTTTTGCAAGATTGTTTCCAAAATGCATATGGGATTCAAGCAAAAACGATCTCCCTTCGGGTCAAAAACGGCCTAGGAACGGGCTGAGGCAAGATCGAGATGTGGATTTTGTTTGGGGACCAAAAAGGCAAGATCGAGAAAACTCCATGCGCATGGAGTTTTCTTAATAAATAAAAAAAAAAATTCGATCGGTCTAGTCTGGGCGATCCAATCCTGCCGGACTCTAGAATCGGGAACCGGATCACCGGTCCTGGTTTGGTCCGGGTGGTCCCGGTTCGAGTGGTCCAATTTACTCACCCCTATACGTAGCCGATCTTGTCTAATTAAATTCACTTTCAGTCTACTCATCATTCAAAGGCGACTATTTAACTCAAGAATAGGACATGCAAATCAATTCAAAGACTCCATTTCTTGTTCAAGCCGCAGGTACTGAACACCGAGCATAGCCAACCACTCTTCGCCGTCTACACCCAACGGTCCATCCCGAAATTTTGTCAATCCGAACTCAAGGACGTGAATCTCATTTCTGGCCGATTCAAGCAACCCATCATGGATAAACATATAACGAAGCGAATGAGAGTGAGAGGGGCAGAATTCGCTCGCCTGGACTGTCGGTGGTGAAAAGGAACAGCGGCTTGATCTCCGGTGAAGGTAGGCGGTCAATGGCGGCGACGAGGAAACTAGTTGAGAGCTCCCCCGAGAAAATCCAGAACTCCTCTTCTTATTCCAGGCGGATTCAGCAAGGCTGGAAGGGAAAGAGACTCCTCTTCCTCATCATTGTTCGTAACCAGCCTTGGTAAGAGTTTAATCATCATTAGAAGACCCCATGCACGGCAGAGACGATTTCTCCATGTAATCCCCTGTTGATCTTTCATCCACCGCTTCCTCCTAGCTAATTTGAATGTGAATTTACCTCTTCTAAAATTTTTATTGACATTGCACACGTTTGGGGCCTTAAATCCGTGAGTCTTGAATTTCAACGTAAGCGGAATTCCAATAAAATTGATCATCCATGTCGTCAAACAATTTGTTGCGTCGCACACATTCTAGCGTCGCTCGCTAATTCTATCTTTGCCGTTCCTATTATGCGACCTCTTCCACGTACGAAAGGGCACCTTTAACTCAATTAGTTCATGTTCTCAATCTAGCTTATATGTAGCCACATGCTTGCAAGTCCATGCTTGCTAACTCATCTCACACCCGGCGTTCGTTCGCCTTAATTCTCGATACGTCTCGTCCAACCGATAATTTCGAGCCCGTGCAAGATAATATAAGTCCTCGTCGGGCATATAGTATCGTCAAATAATCGTTCGCTTTCTGCTCCGTACGCTCATCCACCTTGATTTCATTATTTCTATCCACATTCCTCTCTTTCATTTGTCATCTTCATGCCAGTGCATATAAGGACTCCTTCAAGACATCATTCGTGCACTTATCATTACATGAATCCCAAACATGGTACACAGGAGTAGCCATATACGTCGGCCTTCACCAGGCATTCCGTTACATGGTCGCACAATTTCCAGCCGGTCGAATTCCTCAAAGTTTTCCGGAGTGAGACTCTATCCTTAATTTACTATCTCTATCAATGGCGTCACAGACATCTCATTCATCGTCAATTACACTTTATAACTTATTGCCAGGCAATATGCACATCTACAACCTATTATGATAATATTAAACAATAAATCCAAAATGACCTTAACTTAAGGAGGCAAGTTTTCGGGATTATGGTTATAATTTTTTCTGATTATGGTTATAATGGTTTTAGAGAATAATGTTTGATAACGGGTTCATGAAGAGAAACACGTTTGATAACGTACAAAATTTATGTTCCCAAAAATACTTTATTTATTTAAATCAATTAATTTTGTAATTACTTTAAAATTTTTTAAGTTAATAAATAAGATCAAATTTTAATTTGAAAAATGTAAATATAAAATAGTAATGAAAGAAAGGAAAGAAAAGGTTTTTTTGTTTTGCAAAAGTATTTTTTAAACTTTTTTTTTAGCAAAAATGGTCATTTTTTTTCAAAAATTCTAAAGAATTCATAATCAAAATTATTGGTTATCAAAAATGATTTTTTTTTTTTTGAAGAACACAAAAACAAAATTGTACCACATTTAGCTTGTGCAACCTATTTTTGTTGATTTTGAAAATCACAAAAATCTAAAAAATTCAAAAAATCTCAAAAATAGGAAATGACCGCATTCGGCTTTTGCCCTTTTTTGTTGTTTTGTCCTTGATAATTTGTTCCAAATCTCTCCCAAACTTTATTCACAATTTCTCTAAGCCTTTAGGACTTCACTAGGATGCCATAACATGATTTGATGTGTTTTATTCGCACGTCCTTGACTCCTTGATTTGTGCACCTTCCTTATTAATTATGATTGTTAGGATTATATACTCCCATCTACATGAAATCCTAGATTTTAGGACTTTCCTAATTTAAAATTGAATATGCATGAAAATAGGTTCGAAATCACTCGACATAGGTACTGATAGGGCATTGGTAGAAATACCAACATAACCAAGTCTCCGAACTCAAATCTCTAGTTCCGTATAGCTGAACGGATTCTCCCAACCGCTCAATGATATTTCTAGTCTACTTTCCAAAAAAATCGGTGGTAATTTCATTTGCATGTACACTTTGCACATGTCACCCGATTATATTAAAGATCGATCCCGACATTAAAAATCCCTCCCCCTAGTCATGATTTGGTATGAGTCTAGAAGGACCCGAGCTAAACCCACATCTTAGGTTTAGCGATCCATTAGCCGATTTTTTCCTGTTGGTCGCGACATACTAAAATACCACCGAAGTGATTGGCTTAGTGGTGGAACGTCGGTTGCCGATCACGATTTCGATTCACGTTGGGAACACAACTTCGAAGGGCTTGTGCCGCGCTGTCTAGTCGTGGCGGACTTCATGCATTTGACTTTTTTGCTTGGGCAGCTAGCATCAATCTAGAAGGGTTTGCCGCGACGAATCTGCAAGAATGAGACTACCAAAGAAGATTTTCTGACCTGGATCACTGCACGCACCGCGACCAAGGCGTTGATGGTGTTGGATTGAGAAAGAGGAGACATAATTCATGCTGACACTAATGAAAATTCAGTAAGAGGTGACAGAATTCATGTTGACACTCATGGACATTCAGTAACCGCATATTTCAGTGAGACTTGATGAATGTGAAATCTCCTTAATTTTGTGTTTCATTTATTTAGTGAAAAATAAAAATTTAAAAAATATTTTCTTAAAAATAATGACTAGGATCATTCGAAATAATTAGTTAATGGAAATTGTCTTCATTATTCATGTTTTTTTAAATTATTCATTTTTTACGAAATAAATAGAATCTTATTTGGACCTAGAATTGTCAAATTGGGTCACAAACCCATATCTTAAGTTCTTAACCCGCATTAATTTAGATGGGTCATATATGGATCAAAAGTGAGTTTTCAAAAACTAAAACCCAGGAGAGATTTATTCCAGTGGGTCAGTCAGTAGTCTATTCTCAACCCAAATTAAATATTGAGCCAATCTATGGAGCCACAAGCTCCACATTCTTCAAAGGCGACAATTTAATGAGAAAAACTATCAAGGATCTTGATCAGGTCGGGTAAAAATCGAGTATGAGCCGATGAATTTGCACTATATATAAATAGATCAATACGGATTAATGAATTAATTTGAATCGGGCTATTTTATCCGATATATTTCATTTGACAGGCCTATTTGGAACATACTCAATTTTTTTTTCTTGGTCTAAAAGAACAGTACTCATTTGCCGGGCCTATTCGTAACGATCCCAAGAGAATCCTGTGATTTACATGCGATGGTGACCTTTTCCTGGGGCCACGCTTGACTTACGGCTTAAGACGCCAGCTATGTTTGACTTCCACTTTGGGGACTTGGACAAGAAACGGATCATCGAATCTGCGGAAAATCAGGAAAGCGACCGTATCGCTTCTTATGCCCTTTGTTTCTTTTGGGGGGTCGGCCACCAAACAACATTTTACTTCTCTCCTTTCTTTTTCCACAAAAAGGCTAAACTCAACTCAACTCACACCATCCGGTTTGCGAAAAATGAATGAACTGAAAATACACAACGGACCTGTAATATATTCATAATTTGCTTGTGAACTTCCATGTTTATACTAATCAGCTGCTTTGTACTGTTATCAGGCAACTAAGCCGAATACCATCCAAGGCAACAAAGAAATGGTTGGAAGACAAAACAAGATTCTTCCGAGGCATATATATGTTCTGCTTCCAACAATCAACCACTGAAAATAGGAGAAGTTTTTTGCATCCCTGTAAATCCTGGAATGGCGAGGTTAACAGCATCACGTCTGGCCTCCAGCATCTTGTCAAGTATACATACTGAACATCCCAGTAGACTGTTAGCACCGAGTAGGGTCAGTTTTTGCCAAAGTAAAGATGGAATATACAGTGGATGGTGAGGACAAGCATTCATTACTCAGTTCAGATGCTGTGCCACATTCCCTACTCTTTCATTCCTGGGGTAACAAGGAATAAGTCTCCTTCAAACCTCCCCAGGACTTTTTTCCCTAGAAATCTCCCCCGGCATTTATCTCCCACCAAAATAAGTATCAAAGGAAGTAGAATGACGTTTCTTTACAGATTAACATGTACAGTGGAATGAAGAATTACCGAAGCACCCTGCTCTATGAGCAACTATCCGGACGGCAGATTCGTTGCCAGAGGACCGGGAAATCATAGGTGATAAGCGAATCCTGTCCATAATGCTGATCTTAGGGGCCTCCATAATTGCCTTAGGTAGGGACAGTGCCCACTGCATGCCCCAAATTGAGAGTGGTCTCATGTATATTAAAGAGCGAAAGTGTCCATCAATGGTCCAAGCCTCAGGTGTCTGGAACCAGTAACTGCACGCAGAAAAAAGAAATACCATAAAGTGTTATCCAAGGTTAAGATGATCTACATCGAAGAATAGATCCTATTGTTCTCTCATGGGAAAGAAAGGGAAATAGCGAAATAAAGTTTGGGAGTTTCCCAAATGATGCAATAAAGCCCAGGAGTTTCCAAAATCATACGATTTGAGAAGCTCAATTTGCATGTAAGGCAGAACAGTTGGATGCAGCGTTTATCACATCTCAATGGTACATTATCCATGCTTCAGCACAGAACCAGCCAATGCCTAGCTAGCATGAGAATTACGATAAAGCCAAATATAAAAACTTTTCAATGGTCAGGAACAATTGACGAAATTAACAAAGCCACATTGCTGCCATTCTACAGACTTTGGAAGCATTCTTGGTGGCCTTTGAGTGGCCTTCAATTTTAAATTCATGCTTGATAGATATGAATTCTAATCAACGAATTGTGAATCACAATACCTCATTCCAAAGTTTTAACTCAGGCAACTTCAAAATCGTAAAGACAATAATACTCAGCCTCTTTGTTTTTCTTTTTGCCTGTTTTACTTCTTATATATTTGGAGAGGCCAAAACTTATTTTTCATGCACCAAATTAATAAGTATTTTCGTATGAACCAAAGACAACCAAAAGCTAAAACCAAACGAAAGAATGGAAGAAGCCCTAAGTCATGAGTATTATCATCAGCAGCAGCAGCAGTCTAATCTTGCACTGCATATCATAAAGAGAAGAGCCAGTCATATTCCACATTTTCATCAGAAGAAGCCACTGGAAGTTTCAGAAGCAAAACAAATTGAAGCAGGTGTTTCTGACAACTACTACTGCTCACAGAGACTAGAAAGACATCATCACATCAAAAATCACTGCTGAGACAACTCTAAGCAACATGCATCTGCACAAACAGGATTAGCTACAGGTTTACTGCAAGAAAGAATAACAAAAGGAGGAACTTCACCCCTTATTCTACCTTTTTGGCAATGAAAATGGAAATAATCATAAAACAAATGGTCACATAGAAAAAACTTATCTTTCAACGATGAAAACACTCTGAAACTTACCCATATCCTTCTTCTGACCACCCAGCAATAAAAATGCCTTCAGCAGTGGTAAATGCCTGTTCTTCCATCCCAGCAAGAATCATATTTGCTGCTACTGCATAAGTCACCCCTGTCCATATTTCACGTGATTGCATGCAGGTCTCATCAACCTTCCCATTAGGATACATCCCATTTACGGCACCCATCCTGCCACCCCTTACTTTCATTACATTGAAATCATAGATCTTCTGAAGGGAACTTCTTATTTTACCATCATCAAAAAGAGGAGGCAAGCCTGATGATGCAGTATACCATTGCCCAGCAAGCTGATCTGCTTGTATAGACTTACTGTTACTACTTGCACCACTATCATAGTTGAAATAAGAACCATTCCACAATTTCGCTTCAAATACTGGCTTTGCCTTCAAAAAAGTGGCTTTGCACCATTCAGCAAAATCTCTGTCACCTATCTGAAGGGCCATTGCAGCTGCAGCTTGAAGTGCAGCAAGCCACAAGCACCCACAGTAGGCGCTGATGCCGTGAACTGTCCAAGCATCATATGTTTGGTCTCGGAAATCCGTCATTTTCTATAAGACCATCATCGTCCCTATCAAATTGTTCCATATACTCCATGGCAGCACGAACTGATGGCCAAACATCAACTCCAAAAGCCAAATCCCCAGTGGCAGAGAAATCTCTATAAACCTGCAGCACAAACTTTGGGTTCAAATCCTTCCACTTACTCGTATCATGAATGTTATATGCATTCATTTCATTCCATGGGTCATGTGTTCCCAGATCGTGAGGCACAGCTCCTCTAACCTTACGAATTCCCCAGTTTCCTTCTGCAAGAAATCTTACTTTCCTTCCATCTTCAGATAAGACAGCTTTTGCAAAATCACGCTGAATACTGAGTTCAATTTTGGGAAAAAGCTCAAGAAGTGCAAAAGATGCATAAAAGTGAACATCATATGTGCACCACATAATGTATTCTACTCCTTCCAAATATAAGAATCTGCCAACATCATCTTCATCGTTTTTCCGGTCTAAAAATGATAAGGAATGAGAAAAATCCATAGAATCTTCATCTTCAGTGGTCGATGACTTGTCTTTGCAGGGTAAACTAGCAGGTACTGCTCTATCTCTTTGATTTGATCCAACACTAGCAAGATGCTCCACGCGATCTGTGTATTCCACTTTTGTTCCTTTTACTCTCGCATTTTTCTCCTTTAGCTTTCTCGTTGTATGTGGAAGACTTACTGTGCAATCATCTGGTGACTGAGAGTCTGCATGTGTAATAAATCCATCCATTCATATACTTCGGACGAAGACGCAAATGCCAAGTGAGAAAAGAAAAAAAAAATTCAGGGTGATGGATCCCTTTAACGAGATATGATATGATATATAGTACGAAGACATGGTTTACTACCTATCCAAACAGTTCCACCAGCAACTAAAAAATAGAGCTCATTGAACAGTGTGAACTTATACCTGCAAAGGTCCAACATAATAAGAGATCAAAGAGGAAACATAAAAGGAAACATATAGTAGAATAGATTATACACATACATATATAAATGAAGAAACCCAAAACTACAAAAACCTTGAATCCGCATTAAACATACATCTGTCATGGGTAGGATCAAGTCAATATATAATACTGCAAAAAATTTAAATTGAGATTCCAACAATAAAACCTTTTCCTCTTAACGCAACAACTGCTCTAGAGCTGAAGAACAAACAATACTAGCAACAAGCTTGTCAAACCCGCATTTGCTCTAGCCATTTAAATTAAAAGTAGATCAATATGAATTTCCATAATTTGTAAGGCAAATTCATCTGTAAATAAGACAAGAGTGCAGGGCCCCAGCCCAATAATCTCTAAATCGAGAGCTTTAAACAATCACTTATGCTCTGGAAGGTACTCAAGCCAGCCAAAATAAGGTGACATGAAGAACATCCGAAAAAAGACAAGCATAAACATTATGGGGAACAGAATGAAAATTACCACTCTGGAAGCCTTTCATCATGGAGGATAGGATTTTGCCATTTCTCAATTTCCTCTTCCCATTGCTTGTAATCTAACAAAAAATGAAATGACATCAGGTATGGTATTGAACCAGTAACGATGTCATGATCTAGAAAGGACAATGTTATGTCATTTCCACACCAGTGAAACAGTTTTAGTAAAGTCCTATCAGACAAATTCATGGTAAGATCCAATGGAACAGAAATTAAGTGGAGTATTATGAGAAAATCCAAATAATAAAAGGGAATTGAAAAAAATACAGTGAAATATATCATACTTTTCAATGCATCATGAACCAACTGACGAGCTGCTCTTTCAGAAGTGCCATAATATTTAGTGTACCTCCTGCAAGTGACAAAAAAGAACCTCAAATCAGAATACATCATTCTTCATTATCAGCACGTAGGGAGGCCAAAGGATAAATGAATTTTCAAATAGTTCATCTCAAGCTAAGCATTCTGAGAGCATGTTCTAGTCAATTCAAATAAAATCCATGATGCCTAGCATTGGTGCAATTTAAAGAGCTTCCTTTCCATTCTCCTCGGACAGCAAGAGAAAACATAAATATGGTTGAAAAGTTTTATCTCAGCTGCACATGATAAACAAATAAGCATGCATTCTATTTGTTAGAGTAATTAACTATTAAACCATGCTTTCATCTAATAGCTTAAACTTTTAGAGTAGTTGGCTATGGTCCCATCAAATCTTTCATGGTATCAAAACAGGAGGTCCTGAATTCAAATCTTTCTAGGCCCCTATTTGCCTCCCCAATAAAATATTTCCATGCTTAGTACTAGGCAAAAAGACCAGACTAAGCGTGAGAGGAAGTGTTAGAGTAATTAAATATTAAACCACGCTTTCATCTAATAGCTTAAACTTTTAGAGTAGTTGGCTGTGGTCCCATCAAATCTTTCACTATTATAACATAATCTGGGCACAAACTGACCCCACAAATATATCTGTGCAGATATCTCAAGAAAGGTTTCAAGGTAACAAGGTTACCTATAGTACAAGCTTCCCTTCAGAAATTTCACTTTTGGAGAGGACCATGCAAGAGCAAATGCAACAGTGCATTTCCCATGTGGTTCCACCCATGCAGAAGCTGATACTGCAGCGCAGAGCGTTTCTCCTACCGAGGAAGGCATAGTAGGCCCACTACTGAAATTCCCCTGATCAAACTGACCATCCTAGGTCGTGGAAAATAATTAACAAAGTCATGAGAGTGCCTGACATCGTTCAATGGAATCTTCAAATTTGACATATAGCTAGATTGTGTGATAGCAGTCATATTGAGTTATTCTTCCTCCATATTAGATTCTTATGCAGTAGAGAAACAAAGCTTGACCATCCTACAGATTTTGGAAAACAAATTACCCGAACCATGGTGCCCCACATGTCCTTTGCCGTAACGCAGCTCCCTTGAGAAAGCCCAAAAGAAGGCAAGACAGTGACATTTACATTCTGAGTTTCACAAGCAGCTATTGCAAAATTAACAGGAGGATTCCCTTTTGCAGTCCTGCACCCATGCAGTATATCTCAGAAACACTAGAATTTGCTGTTACTGACTAGTGAAGCAAACTGAAAAACAACCATGCTTGCAGCTGGCACCCAAATTTCATCATTGCACGTTTCAAAGGATCATATGCACATTGGAAATTTAGGGATAAGATGAGTAATGAAGAGTAAAAGAATGCTTCTTGAATAGTGGATCTGGCTGACAAAGACAAGGAGAAGCACTGAAACACATATCCTACCCACAACAGACCAATAGCAAGGCATCTATGACTCAAGACATATTCTACAATATACATTTGGATATTCGAATGCATTACGCGACACAAATAATAGGCTACATAAAACAAAAAGTATCTAGATGATATGCAACAATATTAACTGCTGCTACGGAAGATTGTAAAAAAGAAGAAAAAATTATCTTACCATAGGAAAACATCAAATCAGCTAAAGTGTCTTAAAAGCAGCAAGATTCATAAGGATCCCAAATTGTGATATCTTCACCCTAGTTTTAATGAGCTTCTGATCATTTTTGGACAGTAGCCTTTGCTCATTTTCCTTTCAAGTAGCTTTCAGGGAGTATATTTCATTTCGCTCAATGCACTGACAACTTGTGCTTTTATGTGCTCCCCCTTTCAAGAATTCTTGCCATCATCTTAGAGAGAGAGAGAGAGAGAGAGAGAGAGAGAGGGACGTGAACAGATATGGGGGCAGAGAGAAAAAGTCACAGAAATCCCAAGCTCTCCCATGTAATTTAGCCAAATTAAGCTCTTCACCATTTCGTGTGATTTTTAAGTATTTATATTCTTTTCATTTCATGGAAAGCCAATGGCAGGAAATTGCCAGTGAGGGCTAAAGTTTCAGTCGGCTGCATATTTTACACTGGAACATAACCCATGGAGCTGAGAACGGAAATTTTCTTTTCTTTTTTTTTTTTTTTGGGGGGTCAGAAGAGCTACACTTTGTATGCAAAAGGGGATTACTCTGAGCTATAACAGCATGATACAAAAGGCTTTGAAATGTTTAATGGTTTGATTATTAGAGTTAGTGCGGATTTGAAAATAAACAGTCAAACTTTTCCATTCATAGATATTAGATGAGCTGGAAATGAAGACAAGGCAAAATCCTAGGAAAAAGAACCCAAGCTGCGAAATGGATGAGGGGAAGCATTAAATTAGAAGTTTCTGCAAATTAGCAAGCTAATACTGGGATTCGACAGTGAATAGTCAAATTTGTTGGCCTCTCCTTAACAAATGAGCTAAACCAGCAAAGAAAGAACTTAGCAGCGAAAGAATTAATGCATGTGTGAATGAAACACACAGCATGGGTTCAATTCTCCACACCACCAGGTGCAGACAACCCAGATTTGAGACACCATGGCTTTTGGCTTGCATCTTACTTGGTCCATGGGGGTTAGTTATGTATTCATGAGTCTTTAAAAGCATTAGTTATCAAGAAGCAATGTTACTAATTGTCAAACATCTTTTTATACTTCATCAAATTTTTCATACATGAGGTGAGTCTGCATTTCCTCCTCAGAGGAGTAGCATATTGACATACTCCACACTGCATCCTATGGATCCATGTCTTGCAAACTTCATTCAAATATTAAGCAAGTAATACTTACTGAATTCACTTTAAATTTCTCCTTATATTAGCCAATTTACATTTTTCTTTTGGGGGTTCGACTGTGGGTGGGCATATGCTTGGTCGGTGCAGGGAGGGTGAAGAGGGAAGGAATGACGGAAGAGTCACCTCAAGACCTCAAGTTCGACCTCTCAAAGACAATGAAATGAACAAGAGAAATCTGCAAACCAACCGTCACATAAAGCTACAGGGTTTGATCACTTGCTTGTGATGCAGTAGTACACCAGAGACTCCATCTTCACCACTATCATGTGAAAAGATCAAAGGAAAAGGTCAGACATACTTCAAAATCCATTTACAGGTAAAAAACTGAAAGAAGTATGCCACATTCACTCACATGAATGGTTCATTTACATGGTCCCCTGACAAGTGTGAGATGCCACCAATTGAATTCTGCATGAGCAAATAATCATGATCTAACTGAATTTCTGAATACTCACCATGTACATGTTAAATTGATGGAGATAGAGGAAAATGATCATACCGCCCATGTAAAGAGAAGACTCACTTTTGCTCTTTCCTTTCCAGTGTTCACCAACTACAGACAATGAAAGTAATAGCTAATGTAATGAAACAGTAATTCCAAGTGACATTTAAATAGCTCAGACAGTTAGCAGAACCAGCACACACTCAAACCATGAGTAAAGCATATCTTGAATCTTCCTACGAGCAGCAATTATTCCCTATAGCTGTCAAAACCAAATCTCTTTCTAACCAACAAAATCGTGACTGAGAATCAAATTCACTAAAAGTATGTTCACAGAACCACCAATTTCAAAGATAAGTTCATCCCACTGACACAGGTTAGAGCGCCAATTAAAGTCTAAATGAATCTAAAATTGAGAAATGTTTGAAAATTAGAATAGAAAAACTCCCATAATAGGATTGGATGATTAATTTGTTACAATATAATAGAACAGGGTAGACAGAAAATGTAAGTGAACCAAATAATTCTCTGCCCAACCAAAAAGAAAAAGGGAAAAAAGCTCCCTCGTGGAAGTTACATAACAGTATTTGCAGTATAACTAAGAACTCTCAATTTGGAGACAGCAGTATGGGTAACAGGCTAACAGCTTTTGAGAGTTCAAGCAAAGAGATGCTATAGATTTGTGATCCTCTGCAAGCAATCTAAGCACTTCCTATTGATGAAATGAGAATCAATTGCAACAATGAGTCACAAAAAATATGGATATAGTCTTGTCTTCCTCTAACAACACATTTGTTTAATCAACAAAAATCAAAATCAGTGTCATTTTAGAGGTGGCTACGAACCTAGGAGCTGCTATAAAGAAGCTATTCTCAAAATGCACACCAATCTAGTCCACTCAAGCAATCGATGATCTCACCCTTAGATGCTTAAAGGGAGTATATATGCAGGATGTCTACTGTGAAAGTGTTATCCCACATCGCTCTTCTATGAAGTTTGTTTGGCCCTTCTATGTGTAGTCATCCCCTACCTCATAGCTTAAGCTTTTAAATTGGACTTAATGACACTATACCCAAGTTCAACCCCAAGTTTTGCAGCTACCCTTCGTCAATTTCACATGTTGTTCTCAATCTAGTTTACACACCCAAAGAGATGTTAAAATATCTCCTATGCCTTGTCTATGAAATTCAATATAAAAATAGTCTCCCTACACCCAATTACTTAAGCTTTTGGGTTCGATATGCCATCATTACATCAGAATCATTCTTCACACCTGTATTAAATATGTTATTTTGCGTGTAGTTCCTTGTTTGTCCCAAATCCCCATCCATCAATTTCATGTCCAGTGCTTAGTCCAATTTGCACGTGAGAAGAGGTGTTAAAGGATAATCCCACATCACTTGTCTATAAAGTTTGACTGGACATTGCATGTGTGTAGTGTTTCTCCACCCAATTCTTTAAGCTGTTGGATTTAGATATCCTAAAAACTACATTGTTAGAAAATCCGATGTGTGATAGTAATAGTTCACAAAAGAAATACCGTGTAAACAAAAACTGCTGTAGGGAGACTGCTATCTTTGTAATTATGTGGTATGAAAGGTGATATCTGACGACAAGACACCTTCAGATCTGGATCCGGTTCGCCTGACAATTGACTGTTGTCAGTGTAACAAGTTATGGAAATTCAAATGAAGATTCTAAAACTTAAGTACCATCATAAATTGTCCATGCCCTTGGAAATAAAGCATGATATGTAGAATTTTGGCCACTGAGTTTCCAACCCCAAGATGATGTTCCATAGTCGTCTTGTTTCCTGCGAGATCAAAACAAAAGAAAAAATAACAATTTGAGTACCTCCAATTACGATTCCAAACTTGGAAGCACTGAAAGGCTATACCATAGTTTAATCAACGACATCTTAAGCCCATGTATGTTCAAATTCCCAAGAAGATCCAAAAATTAACAGATCTTTGGGTTGCTTGCATAAAATCAGCCAAGATAAATTTCAGTTCTACAATAAATATGGAGCTACTCCTACATCATTCATCCTGTTTGCACAACAATTGAATCTACCATTGAATATATATATACTAGCATGCTTTGGCTTTTTATTTGGAAAGACAGGAAGTTTTTTTTCCCTAGTTCTTGCTAAGATACAACAGCAGAAAATATATTGAAGCTCATTAATAAAACCTAGACGCCAGTTCCAAAATGCCTACGCAACCTTTAGGACTGCGGGAGTATAGTTATGGAAAACAACTCCCCTTGCAAGTTGCAAAAGTGGGAAATGAAAAAAAGAATAAGAAAATGAAGAATCTAATAGACAACTATGATAGATCTTTTAAGGAAACCTAGGGTCATTATGCGCTGGTACTTGACAAGTGGTTAGTTAGCGACTAACAGGTGGCCATAGGTCATAGGCCGAGAGGGAGGGAGGGAGGGGGGAGGGTTGGTGAACATCACTGACGAGTAATGATGATGGCCAATATCAATTAAAAATACTAACATCTCTCATTATAACGGCTCCTTTCTCCCTCTTTGACTTCTCACTCATTGATCTACCATTATATTCTTCCCACCACCCCTTCTCTTTGCCCTTGTCTTTTCCCCTTCCCCTTTTATCCTATTCTACCTAGACTGTCCAGCCAATCTGTCTTATTCTCTACATGGATTTAAAACCCCGATAACTGTTGGTCAACCAGCGTCAAATAACATTCAATTATTAGAACCACTTTGATATAAATCCATAAACAGGTAACCAAAGACCACCCACGAGTCATGCTCATAATTCCTCAAAGATACTACTTCCTTATCTCCCGTACTTTCTATGATATGAAGATCATTAACAAGATGAAGTAACCATAAACCACAGCTGTTTACAGTATGCCTCACCATCTCAATGCACTATTCCAACTTTTCAGCTGAATTACAAAACTAAAGTATGATTTCCAGCACAAATACAATTAGAAGGCAATCTAAGGTCTTACCCTAATCCTTCATGTTGGCCTGGAGCCAAAACTGATGCATATTTTTTGTTTCCCCCATCCCGAGATATAAAAATCTGTACGATCAAATACTCATCAGAATACTGGAAAATTCAAATTGCAAGTTCTACACAAATGAATCTCATTCAATCTAAGGCTCTTTCAATCAACCTTTACTATGTTCCTAGAAGTATCATTTAAAGATATGTCTAGATGACAACAATCTGACAATTAGAAGAACACTATAAACAGGGTAAATTTGCTACTGTCAAGTAATAAATCAAAATCCTGTAGCAATTACACCATAACTTTGAGGGAAGAGCTTTACAGAGAATTGATTAGCCATGACAGGTGAGGCTTCGCGTATACCGGGAATAATTTGCCATTGCCTGAACTCCCCTCTGAATCCTCTTGATATACTGCCGCTTCTGTGGCATTTACAAGATTTTACTCCATTTTGCATAAAAAGGTGCATCATATCATTAATCTTTAGGGGGAACAGGTCCATTGACCCAAACTTACCCCATCCCTCCAAGAGGAACACCTTGAGATGCTGATGGTTTGCAACTTTCTCGAGTAAAAGGATCGATTGGTGCTTTCTACATATACAACAGAAGTATACTGTGAAAGTTGCAGAAGCTTTTGACGTTAAAAGTATCCAGAAAAATCTATATTTTCGTTCTTTTGAGCTTTGAAGGTCTAGGCAGCCCGTAGTATGCTAAGGGAAGTTAGCGTGTGTGTGTGTGTGTGTGTGTGTGTGTGTGTGAGAGAGAGAGAGAGAGAGAGATATACCCTCCCATAAGCTGCCTCCTCCCTGATGTAAGACCAGAGGCGAACACCAAGTCGAACCTAGAAATTGAAACTTTAAATTGTAAGAACAAGAATAGTCACCAAAAGAATAGAAGACAAAAGGAATTGTTGAGGATGAGCATGGCTTTCCCTTAAAGTTTACTTGAAGGTACATATGAACACAACAAAAGTCATACCATTTTTATTGCCTCACTAAATGTTACACTGAATTCCTTAAGAATATTTGCATGACTGTCTAGTCTTCTTCTCCATGCATGTTCTGGTGGCGCTGCACTATCAAAATCAAACTGCATAAAAGTCAGGGTAATCAGTCTAAGATGAACATTGACAATCCAACGAGCTACTTCAATGAGGACACCAACTCAAAGCTACAAACATGTTACATATTATATAGGTCATGATTATCTTAAAGATTACAATACCCCTAAACAACACTCTCTGGCCCATTAGTTTAGCAATGCTATATTTTGAAGAAATAAGCCACTGAATGACAACTTTGTTAGCAACAATAGCTGGTGATGAGAAAAGTTTCAAATTTTTCACTTTAAAAATATAAGTAAACAGATCTTCGACATATAAATCGATCTTAAACTAGAGAGCAAGAATTGCATATATAATGAAGCACAGCAGGAAGAATTCGGCTCCAACCGAGGAATCATAACAACAAAACATCCTATGTTACTAAAACTGCAAGATAAAATACGAAACCCACCAGCTGCAAAGTAGCCCTGCTGACATACTCTTCAGGTGGCCATGAATGCTTCCTCCGGTGGAACAAATTGCTACTCACCATGTCGACTAACTATGTTACTTCTATGGCGACCTCGCACAACAATCAAAGCAAAACAAACCACTGAACACTCCTCTCCGCGACCCACCCTCGAATCAACGAAGCTGGAGAAGAGCCCAGAGCCTCAAATCTCGTCACATACAACATCTTCGTCTCCTAAAGCTAGTGTACAGCGAAAGCGAAGCGACCGGAGGCGTCCACTCCACATGAACAAGACGGGAAAAAAAACACACACACACCCTCGCACGCGCACAGACAAGTCGTGGTCTGGAAGATCTTGAACCGAAATCAACTCCTACATGTGTCCCCCACTCCAAGCCACTGTCCTGGGAACGAAACCCATGAGGAAAAGGTTCTGAATTTGAGCGAATCAAGAAGGAAGAGAGCGACGCCGATTGCTGCTCTGGAACTCGGAAAATGGGAATCGGAGGGAGGCTTCACGGAGGCGCTACGGTGGTATCGCCAGCAGGGGATCGCCCGTCAGCACCTGAGGGGAGCGGTTGGGTGGGACAGATGTTACGCGAATCGTTGCCGGGTGGTGAAGAGACTCAAGTGGAGAATAATTAAGTGACAAGAATATTCTACTTAGGAAAATTGAGGATCACGAAATCGGAAATATTTTAATAAGTTTCTGATTCATAAGACTGCAAAAATGATTTGCCCATGTTCAATTTCGTTCCCATGTTCCAATGTGTGATCTCTACACAAGCCTCGAAGCTTGGGTAGTTTCTCACAATTTTATATAATAAGGCCGATGAAATCGTAACGTCATTACAACTTTGAGAAAATCTCAACCGACGGGACGTCTTGAGATAGCGATACGCTCTAGAGATCTCGACTCTTTAAGCCCTGGGGATCTCCCGAAGTTCATGGTAAATTACATGATTGTCCTTGTCCCTGACTCAACTTCTTTGAGTCTTTTTCTGCAGAATCTGGATCGTTCCTTCTGTTGCTTTGCTTGTCTAGTCAATTTTCAAGTGAACGTTATCCAGACGAATTTGAACTGTCCAAAACTTTTGGGTCAAATGTCTTCGGATGCCCGTTTTGGGTCATCCTCTTAGTTTGCCAAATTGAGGAAAAGCTTCGGCAGAAGTTACGCTCTTGGGACTGCCAGATTCATCCAAGTCTGTGGGACTGGAGATCACTGGGACATGCTTGTGTTTGTTAGTTTTCATCAGGGAACGCATTGTTGAGAGGTGGGAACTCTTCTGGGTGGAACATATAAGTTGGTGAAAGCAATGGGGCGAGGGTGGAACAATCTTTTTTGGAGAGGATTGAGCCGAAACTAACTCAAGAGGGCCAATTTTTTGTTGACCCATTGGATGGGTTTATGATTAAAAAGTCAAATCCGAAAACTTAGGTTATTAGATAAGATGGAGATTACATGAACATAAAGGGTATTTATGACATATTTTTAAGGCACCTCATCTCCCGTGCAACTCGAATTACGAACGGCACGTGGAATTTGATTAAGCGAGGTGGAACTACATATCGCAAAAGGGATAACACTAACTTTAATAACATGTTAGAAAACAATAGAATATTTAGTATTATACCACGCTTTCATCCGACAACTTTAACTTTTTTAAACAGTTGGCAATTACTCTCACAAAATTTCACGTGGTGTCAGAGCATGAAGATCCCGAGTTCAAAATTTTCCAAGTCCCAATATGGCTTCCTAACAAAACATTTCCATGCTCAGTATTAGACAGAATTACTAGATTAAATGTGTAGGAGAGTGCTAGAATATTCAAATATTATACTGCATTTTCATCTAACAGCTTGAGTTTTTAAAAACTGAAAATGGTTCCACAGAATCCCACAGCAGATTCGGCTTAGACGGAGGAAACTTTGGTCTTGACAGAGATGGTGAGGGCGGGGAGGGAGGCTGAAGGCGGAAATGTAAGTGTCTTCTATCATTCCGGAGGAGAATAAGAAACTAAACATTGGTATTTTTCATCTATTTTCTTTAAGAGAACCAATTCGTAGATGACCACGTTCATATCTCCTGAAAAACCTATGTTCACACAAGACTTTTTTTGCTTCCTTTTAAAGGAGGAATCATCTTTACGATCGAGCAAATATGGAAAACTGCCATCCCACTGGCAATCTGGATCCCAAAAACTTTTTCCAATTTCGAATTCTTTTTTGAGATTTTTATATCAAATAAAAATCAAATCAAAAGTCGCAATAGGATTGTAAATGAATATATAAGAAAATCCAGCTATATAATCTAATCACGCAATTGCCGCCATCTTATGTGGCCCGTACATACCTATAGTTTGAGAAATAATAGTGCGTCTTGAGCCTTGTTGAACAATAATAGCGCGTCACGGGCCCATACACATCTAGATTAGGTATTGGCTACATGATCACGATTGTCAAAGAAATCGAAGATGTAAAAGTGCCTTTTACCATATTCTGGAGGAGAACAACAAACTAAACAGTGGTATTTTCCGTCAAATTCATTACCAGAACCAATTCATGGATGACCATCTTATGTTCAAACAAATACTTTTTCTTTTGCTTCCTTCAAAAGGAGGAATTATCTTCACGATCGTGCAGTAATGAAAAACTATCTTCACATATCGATCTGGATCCCAAAAACAATTTGCAGGCTTTGAAATCTTCAATTAATAGTGCGCCGCTGCCTTGTTGATTGAATGAGTGAATGATCTTCGATGTCCAATACATATCTTCTTCAGGATTACGAATTCTTTTTGAGATGCTTCATATCAAATAAAATTCAAATCAAGATTGACAACCGAATTGTAACTGAATATATAAGAAAATCCAGCCGGATAATCTAATCACGCAATATGGCCGTCTGATGTGGCTCGTTCACACCATCGATTGAGAAATAATAGTGCGTCGCGAGCCTTGTTGACCAAATGAGTGAATGATCTTCTATGTTCAACACATATCTTCTTCAGGATTACTAATTGGCTACATCGTCATGATTGTTAGAAAACTTAAAGATGTAAGTGCTTTCTATCATGCTGGAGGAGAATAAGAAACTAAACGTTGGTACACCGTAATCTTCTTTAAGAGCACCAATTCATGAATGACTATCTTGATATCTTTTGAAAAACTTATGACAAGCACTTCTTTTTTTGCTTCGGGGATAAGTACACCAGGAGTATTGTAACTTTTGTACGGCGTTCACTTGAGTGTCATAACTTTTTTTTTTCGTTCACTTGAGTGTCATATCAAAGTAAAATCGTTCACTTGAGTGTCATTTTCGACAAATTATCTTACATGGACTTTTTAATATTTTTTAATATATTTTTTAGTGCCACGTGGATTTTTTTTTATTTTTTATTTTGGGTTAATACCATAAAAACCCTAAAATGGTATACATGTGACAAATTTAACCAAAACTATTTTTTTGACCGCGAAAAACCCCAACCTGGTATACTTGTGACAAATTTACCCCAAACTATTTTTTTGATCACCAAAAATCCTAAACTGGTATATCTGTAACAAATTTACCCTAAACTAATTCTTTTGACCATGAAATACCCCAAAATGGTACACATGTGATAAATTTACCCCATGTTAAATTGATTTAATATTACGAAAAATCCCAAATTGATAAACTTGTGAAAGAGTCAAAACCCCATTTGATACAATCTCGCGTGTATCAAATCAATAATTTGATAGTTAAATTTAACGAAATTTAACAGAGGGTAAATTTATCACAGGTGTACCGGTTTAGGATAAATTTGTCACCGATATACCAATTTGGAGTTTTTTGTGATAAAAAAATAATTTGGGAAATTTGTCTATGTTCTAGTTTGGGGTTTTGTTTACCCTTTTTTATTTTGATATTTTATTTTTATTTTAATTTTTTAATATTTTTTGGAAAAACAGAAAAGAAAGCGATTGAATTTCCCTCTTGGCCGACGAGGGTCACCTGCGACCTTTGCCAGCTAGCCTAGGGGCGAGGGCCTCCTAGCCCTCGAGGGGGAGACAGCCGTTGCAGCCTTGCCGTTGCGACCAAGGGTGAGGGTGCAAAGGCCCTCACCAAATTTGAGCAAGAGGAAAATAGAAAAAAAAAAAAAACAAAAAGAAAATTTTCAAAATAACTAAAAAATAAAATAAAAATTCACATGTATATTAAAAAAATTCAAAAAAAGTGCTCCAATAATGCCTCATAAGATTTTCCGTCATCCATATGGGATTTTCGGCTAGGCAAATTGGCGATGACATTTAAGTGATCGTTTTTTCAAATTTGCGGCACTCAAGTGAGCGAATAAATAGTTACGACACTCAAGTGAATGCCATACACATATTATGGCACTTCCGATGTACTTTATCCTTTTGCTTCCTTTAAAGGAGGAATCATCTTCACGAATGATGCATATAAATGGAAAATTGTCGTCACACTGGATCCCAAACACAATTTTCAGTTCATGGATTCTTGAAATAATAGTGCATCGCGAGCCTTGTTGATATAATGAGTGAATGATCTTCTCTGTTCAGTGCGTATCCTCTTTGGATTAGGAATTCACTATATTGCTATGATTGTCAGAAAAATAGAAGATGTGAGTGCCTTCTACCATCCTCAAGGAGAATAAGAAATTAAACATTGGTATTTACCATCGCCTTCTTTAAGAGCTCCAATTTATGGAAGATATCTTCTGAAAAACCTATGATTAGGAAAAAAAACATCTTCTTTTTCTTCCTTTTAAAGGAGGAATCATCTTCACGATAGTACAGAAATGGAGACTGTCATCCCATTAGCAATTCAGATCCGAAAAACATTTTCCTGTTTCGAAATTCTTTTTGAGATACTTCATATAAAATAAAACTCAAATCAAAAGTGACAAGCGAAATATAAATGATTAGATAAGAAAATCCGGCTAGATAATCTAATCATAAAATTGCCGCCATCCGATTTGGCCCATACGGACCATCATCCGAGAAATAATAGTGCGTCGTGAGCCTTATTGAGCAATTGAGGGAATGTTCTTCTCTGTTCAGCACGTATCCTCTTTGGGATTAGGAATTGGCAACATCGTCATGATTGTCAGAAAAACTGAAAATATAAGTGTCTTCTACCATTTCAAAGGAGAATAAGAAACTAAACATTGATATTTACCATCATCTTATTTAAGAGCACTAATTTATGGATGACCATATTCACATCTTCTGAAAAACTAATGTTCAGATAAGCACTTCTTTTTAAAGGAGGAATCATCTTCATGAAGATGCAAATAAATGGAAAATTGTCGTCACCCTGGTAATTTGGATCCCAAAAATAATTTCTAGTTTATGGATACTTGAATTAATAGTGCGTCACGAGCCTTGTTAATCTAATGAGTGAATGATCTTCTCTATTCAATATATATCATCTTCAGGATTAGGAATTGCCTACATCATTATGATTGTCGGAAAAATCAATCGTGTAAGTGCCTTCTACCATTCTAGAGGAGAGCAAGAAACTAAACATTGATGCTTACTGTCATCTTCTTGGAGAGCACCAATTCATGGATGACCATTTTCATATCTTTTAAAAAGTCATGTTCACACAAGTACCTCTTCTCTTTCTTCCTTTTAAAGGAGGAATCATTTTCAGGATCATCTAGAAAAGGAAAACTGTGGCAATCTGGATCCCGGAAACAGTTTCCAAATTCTAGATTATTCAAATAATAGCGCATCGCGAGCCTTGTTGATCAAATGAGTGAATGATCTTCTCTGTTCAGCACTATCCTCTTCAAGATTAGGAATTGGCTACATTGTGATGATTGTAAGAAAAACCGAAGATGTAAGTGCCTTCTACCATTCCGGAGGAGAATAAGAAACTAAACATTGGTGTTTGTCGTCATCTTCTTTGAGAGCACCAATTCATGGATGTCCATCATCATATCTTCTGAAAAATGTATGTTCATACAAGCACTTCTTCTTTTGCCTCCTTTTGAAGGAGGAATCATCTTCACGATCGTGCAGAAATGGAAAACTGTTGTCACACTGGCAATATGGATCCCAAAAATAATTTCCAGTTTTTGGATTCTTGAAATAATAATGCATCGTGAGCCTTGTTAATCAAATGAGTGAATGATCTTTTCTATTCAGCACGCATCCTTTTCAGGATTAGGAATTGGCTACATCGTCATGATTATTAGAAAAACCGAAGACTTAAGTGCCTTCTACCACTCTAGAGCAGAATAAGAAGCTAAACATTGGTATTTACCGCTATCTTCTTTAAGAGCACCAATTCATGGATGACCATCTTCATATCATCTGAAAAACTTATGTTCAGACAAGCACTTCTTCTTTTGCTTCCTTTTAAAGGAGAAATCACCTTCACGATCCTGTAGAAATGAAAAACAGTCGTCCCAGTAGCAATCTGGATCCCAAAAATAATTTTCAGTTTCTGGATTCTTGAAATAATAGGGCGTCTTGAGGCTTGTTGATCAAATGAGTGAATGATTTTCTCCATCAAGCACATATCCTATTCAGGATTAGGAATTGGCTACATCGTCGTGATTGTCAAAAAAACAGAACGAGCTTCTTCTTGTACATGGGAGCAGCTTAGTAGTAACTGTATCGTCTTTCTTTTTCAAGTAAACATCGGCTCCGAAGGTCGAACAGGTTGAGTGTTCGCGTCTCTTCCCATAATTGGTAATCCAATAGCTTTACCAGTTTCAGCTGTGGGAATATGTCTGAGGCACATGGACACACGCACAAGCGCATCTGGTTTTGATCGACCGATATAAAAGGTACTTCTTCAGCACATGGGGAGGGCAAGATCATTGGCATGGTTAAGATCAATGGTCTATTGGGGGCCATCGTAGTCAATCACATCTTCTCTTGTTTTCTTTTCTTGCTTTCCTCTGAAGTTTTCTCGTCTTCTTAACATTTTTAATGCTTTCACTACAGCTTTTTTTCTTGAATGAACCATAAGATAAGATACCAATGGAAAATCCCAAAAAGTATGAACGGCATAAACAAACTTAACAGAAGACGCCAAAAGGACTCCTCCTCTCCCCGAAATTCCAGGGTGAGACATGTACATTCCTCTTCGTCAAATGAAAACCAGTTGGTAATCGAAGTCACAAGTCCATAATACAGAAAGTGCACCCCTCACCACAAAAAGGCAACAGAAAGTGCACCCCCCACCACAAAAATAATCAGTATCTATGTATAATTGAACTTCTTCCAAACCCGACATTATTCATATCTATTCGGGATTTCCATGAAAAAAAATCTGCACAAATTGCAGCAAGGATTTCTGCAAAAATATGGAAAATGGAGGACTCGGATTCAATGAGGGCCAGCATAAGAAGGAGCAGGCAGAAAAGGAAAGGGTGCATAAGATGCATATGCAACCGGCGGTCGTGCTTGTGTCCTTGAAGCAATCTCCTTTCTACTGGAAAAACTGTCTTCTTCTAGTGGAGTTTCCAGAGAAGATGAGAGCTCGTTATATTCCAGTGAGTTGCTCTCTGAGAGATCTTGATGATCATCCGAGACACGGTGAAACAGAAGCCCAGACATAAATACAGGAAGATACAGGAGGCTTGCATGGAACATTCTTCTTGCCTTCTGCATGGTACGGTCCCGATAAAACGAAAATGCTGTAGCACTTATAGCGAGCGTAAGGAGCGTCGATTCTAGACAGAACCATTCGGATGCCAAACCCCCTGCAGCAAGAATTTAAGTTGCCAGCTCTCAGAGCTGTAAGACTAGTAAATTTCCTTCCAGGTACTTACACAAGTGTCAAAAGGAAACTGAAAAAACTTAAAAAAAAGAAGAAAACAACCACCTTCAAAGAGATTGAAGAGAGAGATATTATCTAGATTATAATTGACACATCCGATAAATATACCTGACAGTTGTGTACCTATTTAAAAGTAATTTAGTCCAGCCAATCTACAGAGTTCATAATCACTGTTAAACGAAGAGGTAGAACAATGACTTTAGTCTAGCAAATAGTAATAAGAAAGTTCCATGAAACCTAACCAGAGATTGCCAACAAGAGAGCAATAGCATCGGAAAAAAACAAAGCTGAGGAAGTTTTCCACTTCTTTTTGGAGCGGCAAGGGGGATAGGAGCACATTCCATTCAGGATTTTCCTTTATTTTTCACATATGTATAAGCTTGAGCTGGACAAGTGTAAAAAGAAAATCCGCTCCCATTTACCACCTACTGATATGAGAAAACTTGTTTCCTTTGAAAAGAAGGGTCCAATAAAAAGTAAAAAAAATTGCAGGAAAGGCCTACTTGAGAAAGGTGTATACATTAGTCAAACTGACAGAATTTAACTAAGAGGAGTGCAAAAGTCCATACAGAAGTATAAAGGTTTAGGATTTCAGGGACTTACAGTCATAGGCTAAATATCCCAAAGGAACCAGATAGAGGCAGTTCCGTAAAGCTACTAAAGAAGTTCTCTGGCCGAAAGCATCACCAAGGGACAGCATTTTGAACCTAACATGTGAGGGGAAAAAGGAGATAGTAAGCCAGCAAAGATAAATTAGCTTTTTATTACCGGGTACCTAGACCAAAAACTTAGCAGTGAAGCAGAAAATTCCATGAAGACCAGAAGTGATAGGTGTTTTCTTGTATCTTCTATGAAGGCCAGAAACACAAGTTTTGAAACAAGTTCATGTGACCCCAACAATCTTAAAGCACTGAAAAGATCATGCCGACGAGAAAATTTATGTCGATTGTTGAATGACTCAGAAAATTTTTACCCAAATATTTATCAATACCATGGACATACCCTCCAGCAGCATAATCATTCCGACACAAGTGTGCCAGAGCCATGAAATGGGGTATTTGCCAGAAATAGAGAGCAGCTGGGAGAATCATCGAGTTAAGAGAAATTTCACCAGAAGCTGCAACCCAACTGAAATGCAAAAAAATCAAAAGCTTTATTGCATAATTTGATATCATGCAAAAACATAACAATATACACAACAGCTGCAGATAATGCTTAGATAATTAAAAACTTCCATCATATTGAAACAACCAAAGAGGGGCCACTAAGCATTCACTTTAACCAACGCTCAATAACTTAAGGGGAAACACTGACGATCCACCTTAAGTAGTTTAATTCTTGATCATGAAGTCCTTCGTGATTTTTGTTTCAGAGGAGAGTTCAATAAGAAGGTGATGGATTAGGTGATTACAGCAATAATATCTGACCAACATTTGTTGGTTTAAAGGTATTTGTCATCTTACTAACCAAAACCCGAGAATGGAAACTATTATTAGTCAAACCAATAACCAATCACCAATAGCAGCACGTTTTTTTTTTCTCACCATCAAATCCATCCCATAATTGTTGCGCTGTCCTCCAAAGCAAAAATCACCAAGGATTCTCGACCAGATAATCAGACTTGCTCATGCCAAAGTAAACTATTATGGGTCAAATATAATATAGCCCTCGCACGATCCAGAAATTCCAGCATTCCAGATTCTTCCAACTCATCTCAGGCTCAAGTCTGCCCCTTGTCCCTTTGCCCAAATATATATGGATAATCCATTCCTTCAGACACGAGATAAATCTAGCTGCAACTTCATGCCCCTATGTAGTTAACAACACAGGTTTTAGGGTTTCTTCTTCTCATATGAATGGACACTGAGAAGTCCAAAGTCCAAACATCTAAAACCAAAAATTTTGAAGCTTAGAATAGTACTGGTAAAAAACAACACAGGTTTTAGGGTTTCTTCTTCTCATATAAATGGACACTGAGAAGTCCAAAGTCCAAACATCTAAAACCAAAAATTTTGAAGCTTAGAATAGTACTGGTAAAAACAACACGGTTTAGTTTTTCTTCTTATGATGGACAGTCCAAAGTCCAAACATCTAAAACCAAAAATTTTGAAGCTTAGATTAGTATGGGTCAAATTAGGCTCCAAAACCTGTTGATGGCTAATATCATAATCACAGTTTCAATTTGGCTACACAACCAAGATAATAAAAAGTGCGGCTACACAGCCAAGATAGTCAAATGGCCTAATAGTTACCACCATCCGGAGCACAACTTACATACTTAAATCTTAATCAAACCGCCCTAAAAGTTGGTAAAATAGCCCTGTCTCAGCATCCCCCTCCCCCTCCCCTTTTTCTCTTCTGCCCTCGCACCCTTCATTAGCAAAGAGACTTCATCTTTTTTGAAAACCTTTTATACCGTCACCCTTTCTATTGTCCTTTCCATACCACCCGTCTTTACAAGTTCACAAGTTGCGACAAACAGTCCCATAGAGGTCAAAGTCAAAAAAAGAGGGCTCATAATGATCTTCTCAAAGATCCCAAGGTGCGGAAGCAGCAGTGTGGACCAGTCTGTATGTTTTTATGAAATGGATGCTCTTATCATATCTTATCTCGATCACTAAATCCAAACGAGGTGGAAGCTGAAAGACAGAGGATATGACCTCACCTTAAAGAGGGTCACTTCCACCAGTTAAATCACTCTGACCCCTTTTTGGAACTTCTTTATTTTTGTTCAGAATTAATTAAACTAAAACTATTTTCTTTCATAGTTAAAGAAACAAATGGCAGAAGAATGCATCCATAGCAGCTTAAACAGTGACATTCTTGGTAGAAACACCTCCAAAGCTGTTTCGTCCGATCAACCCCAGTTTGATCCGGGTTTCTAATACTAACAGTTCATGCATCCAGACCAGCCCTTGTTGGATGGACGGATCCAATCAGATTCTCAAAAACATTGATTACAACCAAAAGTCATGATTCAGGTGTAAGTCCAACTGAGATCAAGATTCAAGCTCTGATCACATATAGGAGTTTCCCATCACTATGACGATGGTCCATACAGTATGAAGATCTTTTAGGTAAGAATCTTTTGTATTTCATATGTCAAGATTAAGAATCAACATTAAACTTATTAATAGAAACACTGTAAGCAGAGCAACTCAATTGCATAGAGAAAACAAGAGAGAAGATAAGATTACCCAAGAAGGGGTGGAATGGCACCAACAATAGCTCCAACCCAAGTATTTACAGGGTGAATCTGCTTCAGTGGAGTGTATACAAAAGCATAAAGAATAAGATTGGAAGCAGCAAATCCCGCAGCCAATGCATTAGTCTGAAACAACCTTGTCAACAGGACAGTCAAATTAGTCCTCCAAGCATATTGAAATGTCAAAGTGAAAGAGAAGCATAATATTCTGAGTCCAACCTAACAATTCCAGACGTACTAGGTAATTAATTTGGTCACCTTATATGCCAATAATGTAGTCCCAACCACGCCAACAGAAGATGCCCAAGCAACTGCATGAGGTACAGATATTCTCCCCGAAGGTAGAGGTCTTTGCCTTGTTCTCTTCATTTTAGCATCATTGTTTATCTCAAACACCTGATTAACAAGGCATATAGATTTAGAAACTTTCTTTTGACGCTTTATGAAATTTTACACATCATATTAAAAGAAAGGACTGGCTCTCAACAGTACCAAACTATTTATCTCAATTTTATACCTTGACTTCATCCTCTTGTTGAGCTCATAACAATTCAAAACCTAATACTAACTATAGTGAAAAGTAGCCAATAAACTGAAATTAATCAGGGACAGACAACTGAGCATCATCTTCTCTTTAAAGACAACTACTTTCCTCCTTGGTTGGCAATAAAGATCACTAGATATTACAAGCAATGTTGTTGGAATCATACAATCCACGATTCCAACTGTGTGAATCAAATAGCAAATCAATTAAGTTCAATATGAAGCAATTCTAACTAAGGATGTGAATAGAAATCAGGAAAAGAAATGCTGAATTGGGTTACCAGTCAATTCGATCAAGATTAACCAATTCAGTTGATTAGCTAAAAAATTGGAATTGAGTGTGACAAATGTTTAAAAATGACAGGATACTCACATAACCATCCAAACATTTTGCCCATCTCCCTTTAAAAACATTTGTCCCAACCAATCAAGAGCAAAGTGACAAGGGATGAAGTACGGTATGACAAGATTAGTGTTGAACATAAAATCAATTCATTAGAGTCTACACTTTTAAAGCCTAGTAGTTACAATTCACGTATCTTTGCCTGCAATACTCCAGGCCCCTGGATTTGTCTCTGAGAGACTATCTTCCATGAAACTCAAAAGGATGCAAATAGTCCTCATGATGCAGTTCTGTTTCTTCTTTTTCCTTCTTATCTAAAAAGTTAAATGGGCAACCTTGCGGCCTTTGTAAACTTTAGACTCTCAGTAAAGCTGCAGGCGTCTCTCATGAATCAATTTTTAAAGTTCTTCATATCAGTTGAAAAGTTCATTCAGCTCAAACAAAGCCCAAAGAAAGCCAATGCGTGCAAACTCGTGAGTTCCCCTATAATCCCCAAGTTAACTCCCAATCGTAGTACAAACCCACTGCTCTTGTGTTCCTATTCAAGGACCTGAATGCCAAAGCATAGACAAGACTTTGCACTGACTAAAGGATAAATTTTTAATCAGTGAAAACTTGAAAAAAAAAAAAAGGTTAAATTTTTACAAAGTATGAAAAACTGATTGATGATCCAGCATGTCAATTTGAACGTTTTGAAAGATTTTAGGTGTTCGGAGTGAACTGAAAGTAAAATTGTTAAAACCGTAAGTTTTAAACCAATAGAAAGTTAAAAGTAAAAAAGCAGCCCAAATAGACCCTAAGTAAAAAATTTAAATAAAAAAGTTAAAAGTAAAAAATCAGCCCAAATAGACCCTAATTAAAAAATTTAAAGTATCATTCAAAGATGTTGCTACAGGTGTGGAAGAACAATAAGGTTCCAGGGGCCCTTTGTGAAATCATTGCTAGGAGTGATTTGTTAGTCAGTTCAGGATTTTATTTGAGGTTTAGAGAGATCTTATCAGCAAGGGAACTTTGGTTTAAATATATTACCTCAGGGAGGGTTTTATTTCTACGAAGTTTGTCTTTCTGGAAAAATGACAGAGAGGGGACTTTGTTTGCTAATGATCGAACCGAATAAATTGGGTAATGTCTACATTCATGAATGACTCGGCTACAACAAACGGTGATGCATGAACAGACTAGCAATGAAGGGAAAGTCTTGTGGTGGGTAATTATAGGTCAGATGATACCTGCAACATGCTTGGTTCTTTGATAGGGCTTTTGGAGTTTGATCGAATTATCTTCTAAACAGGTTTTTAGTCTTGTTGTGCCTTTTCCAATAACTTTTGGTTTACCTATACGTAAAAAATCGTGGAATAGAACAGGAATCTCTCATTAACTCCAGACACTACACATATAACCTCAGTATTTATAACAGAATGAAGGTTTGATGAAAAGCTAAATGTTCACTTTCACAAACATGCTCTTGTTTAAGAGGAGATGTGAGATAAAAGCCCTATACTAAATCATCAGTTAACCAGAATAAGTCTCCACTCAAAAGTTCTCTAAAATAGCAGACAGCAAATCATCAAGGCAATAAGAACTACACGGAAATACCTACCTGATTCAAGGAGTTTGCAGCAGCTGCAACCATCATGGTGCCACCACATGTCCAACAAAGCCCTGGAATGTCGACCACACTTCCACTCCCAAGAACGAAACCAGTTCCAGAGGTAGCAACTACCAACAAACTAGGAGAGAGAGAGAGATCTATATTTTAGTTCTACTATGCAAAAATAAATCCAGGAGCATGTCTGAATGAGAAAAGTCTCTCTCAGTTCTACATTGTGCAAATACATCGAGAAACATATCTGAATGAATGAGAAAAGTCTATGACTATCATGACAATTGTCTATTCCCTAAAATAATGATCCGCATTTAGTCCAGGAGGTATCGATCAAATGTAACTACTAAAAAGGTTCTTTCAGTAACACCAGGGATTCCGGAGTAATTGCAGCAAATGGTTCTGCTCTATCAGTGTGAACCAAATGCTTTGATAACCGTGCAGAGGGAGTAAGCATCCAAGCACTACTTTATGAGTTGATTAGCAAACACAAAAGTTTGATATGATATTGATACAACTTAAGTGAAACCACTTCTCAATGAACATCGTATGCTTTGTTAAGTAGCTTGGATAAACACAAATATATCTGGTGAAGCACTCCAAATAGAATGACAAGATCAAGATATGTAGCTGGGTAAAACTGAAAACTCCACAAACGGCAAATGGTCAGGTCACCAGCCCAGCCATCACGAAGGATCATATCTGTATATAATTTAAAGGCAAGCATTGCAGCTTAAATAAAGAGGTCCAAATGAATGATGGGAAGACTATGAGATGATAGAGTACTAACTGTGGAAGCAGATTGAAATGTCAACTGGTATAGATTGCACCATAATTTTAGCAACCTCCTCGTTAATAAAATTCCTTAGGCCTCCATAACCAAATTGGAGGCAAGAATTATCATTACTAGCAAACAATGGACATGATTTTGTTGACTTCACTTGTATGGATAAGTATTCACTGCTTTTCTCATTATTTTTTGGGATATAGCCAACACCCAAGAACAATTGGTAAATCAAATTCAGTGCATACTCAAGCCTACATACATCCTTAAATGTTCTGAGGCAGTAGCTTGTAACATAGGCTCACCACATAACAGATCACAAATTTCAAAACATCAAATGAAAGCATGAGGGCGACAGTTTTCGTCCATAAAAATTTTGAAAACCAACAATCGAAATAGCAAACCAAGAACATCTTTACACAATTACTCAGAAAAGCAAATCCAGATCCCAAAATCCCCAATTAAAAAACCAAAAAGAGCTAATAGACGCTTCACCTAAGGCGAGCCTTCGACAGCTCCCAATAGCACCGCCCGTAGTGACGAGCCAAGTCCACCGCGTCCCTCGCCCTCGAGGAAGCGAGCGAAGAGACGTCAAAGGCAGTAGCAATGGCAGTGACAGCAGCGGGAGAAGAGGAGGCAAAACGCCTGACTCCATTGGCTCTGCCTATAAGACCTACCCCTGATGTTGCCGAAACCGACGGATTTGGATGCGACGGTGGCGCCGCGACGGAGCGGGATGAGGATGATTCGGAGAGAGACTGCAGCGGTCGAGCAGCGACACTGTAGAATGAGCGATGGGCTGAAGAAGAGGACGATGATGATGAAAGGAGTTTTCTCGTGGAAGAGAAACTCAGGGAGCTCCTCCACATGGTGGTGGCGACGAGGAGGTCAAGAAGCCGGAGATCAGCTCGTTTTGCTCGAGTCCACGGAAGCAGCGAGGTGGAGACTGGGGAAGACAATTCTGGTTTTGCCTAACAAGCGAAACGACATCGTTTAGCCGCTCTACAAACTTCTGGCACTAAAAGTTTTTGTTTTGGTCGAATTCTAGCAATAAAGTTGAAATGCACGGTACCGGAAGCTAAGGGTCTCTATAGTAACGTTTCTATTTTCAGGAACATATTTGGAATAGAAATATTTTTTTGTGTTTTTGTTCCTAGCTACAATTTTCTGGAACGAAATGCGTTTGTGCAAATACAAAAAAAACACACTTTTTTCATCAAAAGGAAGGATCTACATGACCAAGTCGCGCAAAATGAAGAAGCTAGACCGGCGGTGGCAAGCCGGCCGCGGCGCTCTCAACTCCTCGATGATAGTGAGCGTTGGTGGCTTGCATAAGCTCACCCTCAAGTTGTTTCTAAAAAGTGTTCCAAAACTTATAAACAAGTTTTTTTTTGTTTCTTATTTTTGCTCTAAAAGTGTTTTTGTTTCTCAAAAGTGTTCTCGAAACACTTTTGGAACAATTTTTTACCATAAGTGTTTTCAAAGTGTTTTGGGAATACTTTGGGAATAGAAACACTTTTTCTGGAGTGTTACCATACGGATCCTAAAAAGCGACCTCTTGAATGTTGCCCAAGAGAACTCGGTATTGGGAATAGTATATCTACTTCATATTGTGGCTTATCTCTGCCTTTTTCATTGGTATCGTAGTCATTTATCGTCAAAATCAAGTTAAGATTATGATTCTTGTCTAAGACTTGCATGGTGAGAAGAAATTTACACTTATGGAAGCCTTCTCGGAAACTTTGTTTGCTCCTGTTCTACATGAATCTCCAATATCCTTAGCTCTATCTCCTGAGTTTCGAAAGTCTACTACTTCTGAGATGGATACTTTTATGAGGTATCCTGTTCGGAAGAGAGTAAGATTTCTGAAACCCATCTTACTCTCATGAATCCTTATTATGCTTTCTCGAAGCCAAACTCTTTCTTGCCCATTCGATCCATCAAGCATCTCACTCGCACTGTCAAGGAATATGTCCTGTCTTCTAAGTTTGATCAGCATCCAATTCTAGCTACCCGGTAAAAGCAATTTATCACCCTCCGGATCCCTCAAGAGTTCCCTCTTTAGTAAGCTCAATAGGGTTATACTTATATCTACTTTGGAGCCATCCACCTTGCTATTTCGCTTCATAGACGTAAAGGCTTGCCTGTTGTGGTAAGAATTGCTTTGCTTTATACCCGTTTCCTTGATTACCAGCATGCTTGCATTGGCAACGCTGGAACTGTCTTTGTGACCTTTTTCCCAATTTTCAACATAGCCTTTATCGACCCTAGTCTCCTTTCGATCCTTATAGTACAGCTATAGATCACAAGAGTACCATAGACTCCTAATACTATAGCTGCTACTCTCAACTACCGGATGATTTATGAGATTCAAAATCATGCTATAAATCTTAATCTTCCTAGCTCTGAAGATGTCCTATTCATTTCTATTGATCATGACCAGACCTTGTGTGCTCATGTACCAAGGCAGATTCCTAGAGACCAGCTTGTTAAGCTTCTTCCTAATAGTTGAGTAACCAATTATGAGAAACTCCATCGGAACACCAGGCTAATTCAGTCTTCTGAACCCCAGTTCTCTAAAAAGAAAGATGGTATAGTTACCATTAAATTCACTAAGGAAAAAGGAAGACACTTCCTTTGTCTTTCTTTCCTTCCCCACTATCCTGCGTTTTACACCTTGTCTAACCGACCCTGTCAGTATGGAGTATCCCGATCTTAAGGAATTCGTCCGGTACATTGATGTAGAAGGATGCCCAGTCCACTACTACAAGGATCACATAGGACATTATTTTTGGGATATTGATTATTCCTGCCGTTCATGTTCAAGGCGAGAACATGAAGAAGACATGCCTTCTTCCAAAATGAAGAAGAAGAAAGACTCTCTCTATCAAAGATATCTTAGTGTTGACCTTATAGTGGGACCATTTGGCGAAGATGGCGGATGATGGCAATACATTGTTGAGTATGGCTCACCCAGGCCTCCTCAAATTACACTGCTACCACCCTCTTATCCAAATGAGCATAAGCCTACACCTCCTTCTCCCCCACCACCAAAGAAGCCAATCACTTCTCCTTTTAACAAGCCTATCCAAAAATGGGTTAAGAAGAACTCCTATCCCATTGAGCTCCCAAAATCATATGCATGTGCCCCAAAGCTAGAACCACCTCCGGTTTGCCTAATATCTGCATGTTCCAACTTGAAGACTTTTCTTCGCTACGGTTTCCAAGCCAAGAATCAAGCCCTACCATTGTCCAGTTCCTCCATTCGAAAAAGTTTTTTGATCCAGATAGAGGTATTACCATTCGCCAAAGATTCCTGCTCCCAACGATGTTGATATGCAAGGAAGGCGTAAAGGACCTACCCCTTTTGAGACTATTTTAAACTAGCAAATAGAAAATGCGCTTGCTTAGAATGTGGCATTGAGTAAAGTTGCTACCCGCCTAGAGTGTGTCCAAAAAGATGTTAGAAGATTTTCGGAAGAGACTCTACTTGCTTGAGGCAATGCAAATTCATCCTAACCATTATCTAGAAGACTAAACCCCTAAAATTGAAAAGCTCAAACGCCATATTTAGATCCTCCATAATGAAATGCCTCTTTTTTCTATTGAATCTCTTCTATTGCCGTCTTTAGTCGAAATTCCCCCTACATAACCTTCTTTAGGAACTTCAACTTCTTCCTTTGTAGTTGCTCTTAATACTGCGGCACGACCCCCTCGGATAAATATTTTGGCTCTTTGAAAACAATTGAGAAAATGGGAATAAGATAAGAAATCTTGGGGTAAAGCAAAAGCTCCTCCTCCTTCAGCTTCTCCTAAACCACCTCCATCTCATCCTCATCCTTCCTCCAGCCAATCATTTATTGTGTCTAATCCTTTGGAAAGTTTCTTTAGGCACCAAATTCCTTCTATTTCTATTGTTAAATCCTTTGAACGAGCACAAGATGAATATTCCCATTTTGAAGAATATGCATTTGACTCGTCCGAAGATTCTTCCCAGCCTGCTTTTGAAATAATGATGATAGGTTCCATTGTTAAAGAAGAAGAGATGGCCACAGCCTTAGAACCAGAAATCCCTCGTATGCAAGTGCCAAACACTCATCCAATCGCAACATCTACTTCCTCATCATCAAAGGCATACTTCACTTTTGATGACCTTCCATATCATAAGTGGCTCGAGAGACTTCAAGAGTTTCATGCCTGGTTGATTACTAGGCATCTTACGAAACACGACACTTATGAAGTCCTTCTTGAGTTTGCCAGAAATTCACTCGGATCTCTAAAAGATTGGTAGAAGGATGCACCAAAACGAGACTAGATTATGTTTTTTACAATGAGTTTTGATGAAGCCATCCAGCTTATTCATCTATTCTTTGTTGGCCAACCCAATGACATAAAAGAACTCGGATGAAAAGAGTTTTTTGAGCGAAGATGTTGTTCCATGGCCGGGAAAGACCTTGATCGGTATTTCAAGGAGATGATCAAGCTCTTCTACCTTTTGGGTGCTTATTCAAACCTCAAGTCCGTCTTTCTGTCTTCTATCTTGAATGAAATCAGTCAATCTATTGAAAAGATTTTGCAATCAAGATGAGGACCTTTTAGCGATGCCACGATTGGGGAACTCCAACAAGCAGTTCATGTTGCCCTCGAAGAAATGTGCCATAACAGAGAACTTTTCAAGATCTATCTTCGAGAGAACCAAGATCTTGATAGAATTTGTGCTAGACCTGACCTAAAGAGCAAGTGTTCTAAGGATTGTAATGATCCCTCATGTTCGGGTCATAAGAAGAAGAGACACTTCAAGAAATTCTCATTTGGCAAGAAATGTGCCACAATAGAAATGTGCCACAACAGAGAACTTTTCAAGATCTATTTCCGAGAAAACCAAGATCTTGACGGAATTTGTGCTAGACTCGACCTAAAGAGCAAGTGTTCTAAGGATTGTAATGATCCCTCCTGTTTGGGTCATAAGAAGAAGAGACACTTCAAGAAATTCTCATTTGGCAAGAAATGACATGGCAAAGGCAAATGCAAATTCCTTCGCAAAAGAAAGCATTCTTCCCATTTTTTCCGAAGGAAAGCCAAATTTGATATATGTTATATTTGCAACAAGAAAGGACACTTTACTAAAATCTATTCTTAAGCAAAGCGTCAAGGCGATTACATGATCTAGAAGATAGCAAAAAGCACAGGGATTTCCCTTAGTAGTGATGATATTGAATCAATATTCTCCATTGATGATGAACTATCACCACAAACCCTTTGTACCATTCAAGCCTATTCTTCCGATTCATACGACCAACCCTCAAGTGACATTTTCCTTTTTTTCCCAAGCACTCCTTTTGATCTCTTCCGTATCCGACCTTTAGTATTCTACTTTCCTATGTTCCTATTCAAATATTTATCTCTAAGCATGATAAGCCTATTTAAGTGATAGCCCTCATAGATACTAGAGCAACATTTCTCTCATAGATGTTAAAGTTCTCCCACAAGAACTAGCCTCCTCAAATTACACTACTACCACCCTCTTATCCAGATGAACCTAAGTATACACCTCCTTCTTCCCAGTCATCAAAGAAGCTAGTCACTTCTCCTTTTTACAAGCCTATCCAAAAATAGGTTAAGAAGAACTCCTATCCCATTGAACTCCAAAAACCATATGCATGTGCCCTAAAGCTAGAACCACCTCCGGTTTTGCCCAATATAAGTATGTTCCAACTTGAAAACTTTCCTCCGCTACGATCTTTAAGCCAAGAATCAAGCCCTACTATTGTCCAGTTCTCTCCACTGGAAAATTTTTCTGATCCACAATAGAGGTATTACCATTTGCCAAAGGTTCTTGCTCCCAACGATATTGATATATAAGGAAGGCGTAAAGGACCCACCCCTGCCGAGATTATTTTAAATTGGCAATTAGAAAATGCACTTGCTTAGAATGTGGCACTAAGTAAAGTTACTAACCGCCTAGAGTGAGTGGATCGGACCACAACATTATCCAAAAAGATGTTAGAAGATTTTCAAAAGAGACTCTACTTGCTTGAGACAACGCAAATTTCTCCTAGCCATTATATGGAAGATCAAACCCCTGAAATTGAAAAGCTCAAACGTCAGATTCGGATCCTCTAGAATGAAAGGACTCTTTTTTTCTACTAAATCTCTTCTATTTCCTTCTTAGTCTAAATTCCCCCTACAAAACCTTCTCCAGGAACTTTAACTTCTTCCTTTGTAGCTATTCTTAGTACTGCTATGCCACCCCCTTAGACAAATATTTTGGCCCTTGGAGAACGATTGAGAAAATGGGAACAAAATAAGAAATCTCGTGGTAAAGCAAAATCTCCTACATCTTCAGCTCCCCCAACTTCAACTCCTTCAGCTCCTCTTGAACCACCTCCATCTCCTCTTCATCCTTCTCCCGCCCAATTATTCATGGTGTCTAATCCTTTGGAAAGTTTCCTTAGGCACCAAATTCCTTCTATTTCTGCTATCAATCCTACTAAACCAACACAAGATGAATTTTCTCATTTTGAAGAATCTGCATTTGACTCGTTTGAAGATTCTTCCCAACTTGCTCTTGAAATAATGATGGCAAGTCCCATTGTTAAAGAAGAATAGATGGCATCAGCCTCGGAACCAAAAATCCCTCATATGCACATGCCAAAAACTCATCCAACTGCAATATCTACTTCCTCATCATCAAAGGCATACTTCACTTTTGATGATCTACCATATCATAAGTGGCCTAAGAGACTTCAAGAGTTTCATGCCTGGTTGATTACTAGGCATCTTACATAATACAACACTTATGAAGTCCTTCTTGAGTTTGCCAGCAGACTCATTAGATCTCTAAAAGATTTGTGGATAGCTTGGTGGACGACCGCACCAGAACGAAACCAAATCATGTTTATTACAATGAGTTTTGGTGAAGCCAACCAGCTTATTCATATGTTATTTGTTGGCCAACTTAATGACATCAAAGAACTCATACAAAAAGAGTTCTTTAATTGGCATTTCAAGGAGATGATCAAGCTCTTCTACCTTCTAAGTGCAGATTCAAACCTCAAGTCCGTGTTTCTGTCTTTATCCCAAATGAAATCGATCAAGTTATTGAAAAGATTTTGCAATCAAGATGAAGACCTTTAGCAGATGCCACGATTGGAGAATTCCAACACGCAATTCATGTTGCCCCTCGAAGAAGTGTGCCACAAAAGAAAACTTTTCATGATCTATCTTCGAGAGAATCGAAATCTAGATAGAATTTGTGCTAGGCCTGACCTAAAGAGCAAGTGTTCTAAGGATTGTAATGATCCCTCCTGTTCGGGTCATAAGAAGAAGAGACACTTCAAGAAATTCTCATTTGGCAAGAAACGACGTGGCAAAGACAAATGAAAATTCCTTCGCAAAAGAAAGCATTCTTCCCATTCTTCTCAAAGGAAAGCCAAATCTGATAGATGTTATATTTGTAACAAGAAAGGACATGTTGCTAAAGCTTGTCCTCAATAAAGCGTCAAGGCAGTTACATGATCTAGAAGATAGCAAAAAGCATAGGGATTTCCCTTAATGATGATGATGATATTGAATCTATATTCTCCATTGATGATGAATCATCACTAGAAACCCTTTGTGCCATTCAAGCCTATTCTTCTGATTTAGAAGACTAGTGCTCATGTGTCATTTTCACTTTTTCCCCAAACACACTTTCTGATCTCTTCCGTATCCGACCTTCAATATTCCACCTTCCTATGTTCCTATTCAAATATTCATCTTTGAGCATGATAAGCCCATCCAAATGATAGCCCATATAGATGTTGGAGTAGTGGCTTCTCTCATGGATGTCAAAGTGTTCCCGGAAGAACTTTGGACACCTTACACAAGGTATTTTAACTTAGCTTCTGGTGATACATTTACAACCAAATTCCGAAGCAAATCATTAACACACCAGATCTTTCCCTAATGCTCTATCACTACGAAAATCCTTGGGTGCAATTCCTATGACAAGGATTTTATCATTGGTTGGGATATTTTAGCTTAACTTCCATAACTCACAATTGTGCCTCTTGGTTTACAATTTAAAGACCAATTCCAAGAGTTCATGGACATTCATAGACTTTTCATCATCCAACTAGAAATCCTTGATCCCATTACTTAAAAGCCTTCTATTATGTTGCTTATAATCTCATTCTCAATTCTCTCAAGTCTGTTCTTAACCCCTTTGAAAAAAATTCAAACTTTTTTGTGAAACTCCCGTTCAAGAAAAATTAAGACATCAATCCTACCAAGGCTAGTTATTTTGGCATAAATCCAGAACATCTTGCCCTTGCTCAACAAAAATGTACTAAGTTGCTCCCACAGGGTCTCATTGACCCCTCTGGTTCTTAATGGGCATGTGAAGCCTTTTACGTTAATAATCGAGTAGAACAAAACTGTGGCAAGCTTTGGTTGGTAATTAATTATCAGCCTTTGAACCGGTTTCTCTAGGATGACAAATTTCCATTGCCCTAGAAAAATTTCCTTTTCCTTAGTCTTGCTCGAGCTAAGATTTATTCCAAGTTTGATCTTCAAGCGGGATTTTGACAATTAGGCATTCATTCTAAAGACCGCCCAAAAACTAGATTATATATCTCAAACCAACACTTCCAATGGATAGTTGTTTCTTTTGGACTCAAAGCTGCTCCTTCTGTGTTTCAAAAAGCTATGTGCAAAATCTTTTAGCTAATTTTGGCAAATGCCCAAATCTATATTGATGATATTATTCTTTATAGCCCTGATGAAGAATCCCACTATAAACTCCTCACTCGGTAGAAAATCGAGTTCTTTGGAATGCATTTGAAGGAAGGAACTTATTGTCCAGGCCCCATATTGTAGAAGAATTGCAGAAATTCCCCTCAAAGAGCCTGACGGTCAACAAGGTGCAAACCTTTCTTGGGATTATCAACTACCTCCGAGGATTTTTCCCAAAAATCTCTAAAGCACTCCATCTACTCAAACAAATGTTGAAAAAGAATGCACCTTCATAGGGGCCAAAGCAAACTAAAGCAATTGCCTATTTTAAAAAAACATTGCAATACCTTCCTCCGTTGCAAATCTCATCCACAAGCAAGAGAATACTGCAAACGATGCTAGTGACAAATATTGGATAGCTATTCTTCTTGAAGAAATCAATAGTAAGTGTTCTACTTGTGCTTACAAAAGTGAACGATTCACTTCTGTAGAAATTCACTATCATTCCACTTTCAAGAAGATCCTCGCGATCAAATATGGAATCAAGAAATTTGAGTTCCATCTCATTAGACATCATTTCTTGGTAGAAATGGACATGTCCTCTTTCCTCCAGATGTTGAAATTCAAGTAAAAACAAATTCCTCATCCACAATTGTTGCGATGGGCATAATGGTTCTCTAAATATTCTTTTAATACTAAACATCTTGTAGGAAATAAGAATGTTCTTGCAAATTTCTTCTCTAGGTCAAAACAGCAAGTTTCCTCTATCAACATGTATATATGCAAGGAACTAATGTGTAATACATTCCATACTGTTGATATGAGAGAAAACTAGTTGAACAATCATAAATACCCTCTTGAAGTTCCGGACATGATTCGTGTCAATATGCTCACCCCAAATATGAAGTTCCAACTTTGGCATTACCATTATCATATTTTTAGTGATTATGGTAGCTTAATGTTGAAACCCAATGGTCTTCATTTTCAATACCTATTCCTTCACCTTTTGTAGTCGTCTCTAGATCTTGAATTCCGTGAACAGTTAAAATGGATGTTTTGGTACATGTTCAACTTGTACATTGTATCCATTGAGTTCACCACTGGCAAAATTGTTCGAATGCTATCTAGAGCACTTGCGGGTGGATACTCCAACCAAAAACACATGATTGATATGTTGCTATGGTTTCAGCCTACGTAGTGTTTAGAAAGAATTGTTCAATATGCAAAGACGGGTAGGAAGACCCGAACTTGAGAGACACACTATCATGCTTTTCCACGGGACCATGGACATTCATCAGCCTTACTGGATATGTGAGAACAAATGCAGCTAAGCTTGGAACAACCATATACAAATCGCAAGTTCATCAACAAGTTGCTCGTGTGTACAAGACCTTGCTAAGTTCTATCTCATTTCTTCTTTTTGAATACAAAGAGCTTGAGAGAATCCTATGCCAAGAAAATTGCACTATCCCTCTAGAGATATGACCATTCGATGTCACATATGCTTCATGGAACCAAGTTTGTATGCATGACAAGACTCGAGAAGCCTTAGAAATCTTTTAGCAGAACCGGTCAAGTCAATCTTCCATGGATACCTATCCAAACCCTTGGGGAGGACCACTTTCTAAAGATCTATATGTATAGAGCTCCCA
Organism: Rhodamnia argentea; assembly: GCF_020921035.1. Classification (NCBI taxonomy): domain Eukaryota; kingdom Viridiplantae; phylum Streptophyta; class Magnoliopsida; order Myrtales; family Myrtaceae; genus Rhodamnia; species Rhodamnia argentea. The sequence continues at coordinate 17,140,129 of NC_063150.1, forward strand.
AAATATTCCATCAAGCTCCAAGGATATTCCGTTCGGTTCTCAAGAAATTCCATCTTCTTCCAATTATTGGCATATCCAGCCGGATCTAGAAGATAAAATCAATCAACATGAACAAGAACGTCTTTTACGTGCCTATAAAAGAGAAAAATATGGTCTAGAAAGCTCTAAAAGCTCGAAAGACAACATCGAAGAAGGGTTTGGTGGAATCCTCAAATAGTCCTATCGACAACATAACTTTATCCTATCGGCCACATGTGCGTGTGTAATAATTGACCCCTTAGTGGTAAAAAAATTTGTCGAGTCATTATTATGTATTGTGCATTGTTGTTGTCCAGTTGTGTTGGTGGATCTATCTCTCCAATTATTGTATTTTTGTCCAGTAGTGTTTTCCCTCCGCCTATATAAGGCCCCTTGAGTCGTGTAAATGGGTAGATTGAGCCTCCTTTGAGTAGAAGTGTGAAGTTTATCTACCATGAGTTTCTAAATTTTCCTCTTCTCTTTTCATCCAAGCAAGGTCCCAAGATCTTAAAGTTGTTTTGTTAATTTGATAGTACGATGTGATTTAGTATGCTCTTCACTTGCTACCTTGGTGGAACTTGTGAAATAGAAATTTCTAGCACCTTGAGGATTGAGCTTCAAAATTGAGTCTGGAAGCTAAAAGGCATTCCCCTGAATGTTAGCCAAGAGAGCCTAGTATTGAGGATATTATACCTACTTTAGATTCATGTTTGTCTCTACTTCCTTCATTGGTATTAGAGCCATTCATCATCAAAACCAAGTTAAGATTATGATTCTTGTCTAGGACGTACATGGTGAGAAGAAATTTAAACTTATGGAAGCCTCCTCGAAAACTTTGTCCGTTCATGTTCTACATGAATCTCCGATATCCTTAGCTCCACCTCCCGAGCTTTGGAAGTTTACTGCTTCTAAGATGGATTACTTTTATGAGGTATCCTATTCAGAAGAGAGTAAGATTTCTGAAACCCATCTTACTATCATGAATCCTTATTTTGCTTTCTCAAAACCAACATCTTTCTCTCCCATTTGGTCCATCAAGCATCTCATAAGGCATACTTCTCGCACTATCAAGGAATATGTCCAGTCTTCTAAGTTTGATCAGCATCCAATTCTAGCTACCCAGCAAGAATAGTTTATCACCCTCTAGATCCCTCAAGAGCTCCCTCTTCAATGAGCTCAACCAGGTTATACCTATCTCCACTTTGGAGCCATCCGCCTTGCTCTTTCGTTTCATGAATGTAAAGGTTTGCTTGTTGCGGCAAGAATTGCTTTGCATGATACCCGTTTCCTTGATTACCAGAATGCTTGCATTGGCACTATCCATACCACTCTAAACACTAGAACTATCTTCGTGACCTTTTTCCCAAATTTCAACATAGCCCTTGTTGATCCCAGTCTCCTTTCGGCTCTTAAAGTACAACTACAAATCACGGGAGTACCACAAACTCCTAATACTATAGCTGCTACTCTCCACTACCAAATGATTTATAGGGTTCAAAATCATGCTATAGATCTTAATCTTCCTAGCTCTAAAGATACCCTATTCATCTCTATTGATCATGACCGGACCTCTTGTGCTCATGTACCAAGGCAGATTCCTAGAGACCAACTTGTTAAGCTTCTTCCCGACAATTGGGTAACCAACTATGAGAAACTCCATCAAAACACCAGGCTAGTTCAGTCTTCTAAACCCCGAGTTCTCCAAAAGAAAGATGGTACAATTACCATTAGATTCACTAAGGAAAAAAAACACACTTCCTCTGTCTTTCCTTCCTTTCCTACTATCTTGTGTTTTACACCTTATCCAACTGACCTTCTCGGTATGGAGTGTCTTGATCCTAAGGAATTCGTCTAGTCCTTTGATGCGGAAGGATGCCCGATCCACTATTACAAAGATCCCACAGGACATTGTTTTTGGGATATTAATTGTTCTTGTCCTTCATATTAAAGGCAAGAAGATGAAGAAGACAGGCCTTCTTCTAAAAGGAAGAAGAAAAAAGACTCTCTCTATTAGAGATATCTTAATGGTGACCCTACGGTGGGACAACTTGGCGAAGACGGTGGACGGTGGCAATACATGGTTGAGTATGGCTCACCCAAGCCTCCTCAATTACACTACCACCACCCTTAGAGCTCATTTTTTTTTCCTTAAAAATTTCAATTAAAGGCCTAAGTGCTTTCATTTTTTCAAATAAAAATTTGAAGTGGTCTTTATTTCAAATAATGGCATGGAGTGCCATTATTATCTCAAATAGAGCATGAAGTGGCCATGATTATTCAAATAAGGGCATGATATGGTCGATCGATCGATCGACCAAATATTCTAGTCGATCAGAAGTATTTTTGTCAAAATACAACTTTAACCTAATTTTTAGTTAAATTAAATAAAAATTAAAAAATAAAAGGAAAAAAAGCGAAAACATGGGCGGGTGGGGGTTGCCCTCCTACCTATGGCCACCTTTCCAACGCTAGTAGAGCTGCTACTAGGGCCGACAGGGTAGCTAGTGACCTCGCCGACCGTAGGTGAGGGCTTCTTGGCCCTTGCCAAAGCCGAGAGAGGGCCCTAGCTCTCTCATAGATCTGGGTGATGGTCGCCAAAGAGCTAGCGAACCTATTGGCCTTAGTCGCAGCCCCATCGACGTTGGGGTGGTGGCCACAAGCGGAAGAGCAGCCTACTCCATCCAATGTTTCATTTTTTTTCACTTTTATTTTTTAAAATTTTTGAAAAACTGAAAAAAAAAAAAATAATAAATAATAAAAAACACCAAGTGACCAAAATGCCCTTATGAACAAGTGAGTCATGCCCTTTCTTTGATACTAACAAGGTCATTTTATGCCTTTATTTGAAATAATGGTCACTTTAGACTTTTTTTTGACACAATAAGGGTACTTTGGGTTCTTATTAATATAATGTCAACTTCATATCCTTATTTAAGAAAATGAAGACACTTCAAATCTTTTTTTGAAATTTTCCTTTTTTTGTTTCGATCAAGAAATTGTCATTCATTTTTATTCGTGTTAGTTCGTTCTTGCATTGTGCATATGGAAGGGAATGCCATCAAAGCCACAGTCGCCACTACAATGGCTTCGCACGAGCTTAGGAAGGGATGCTTGATCCTTACACTTGGACTCATTGTTCAGTGAAGTTTTTGAAATTCTTATAGTATGAAGACATCCCGCCATAAGCACACCATTTTTATTATAGAGAGAAGGCATCAAGGGGGTCAACTCTTGCGGCGGCGGCCGCAACGGTGGTGGCGAGCCAATTTGGTGGTGGTCTCCATGCTACTAGTGCTATCGGTGGTAGCGGGCAAGAGTGGTTGGGTTCTTGGTTCCAATGGGGCTATTGATGATGACAATCGAGATTGTGAAGAGAGTTCGTGTTGGTGGTGAGATGGTGGTCATGCAATGCCTTGGGAGATTATTATGACATGAATGACAACTATTGAAGAATCGAGAACAAAGAATTCTCTTCCTTTTTTGCCCTACTCTTTAGTCTTAAGAATGCTAACTTTGAGACCAAGTGACTACCCTTCTCCGAGTCTCATTGCTCAACTTAAGACCAAACTAAAAACCTGTTTCACAAACTATTGAACTTGAAAATTGACATTAGGGGTATGCAATCGGATTAGATAGAATCGGGAATCAGACAATACTACCCAAAAAAATCGGTCGGGTTCCAAGTTTCATGTGAACAGGTCCGGTTCCCGATTCCAAGTGAAAACTCACATAGGAACATGATCGATTTTGGAATCGATTCTTAGCTAAAATAAAAACAACATAATTTCTCTAAGTTGAGTCTAGCTCTAACCATCTAATTTGTTTCTTCTCCATTGTTTGTTGTCTTTCTCTATTGTTTGGAACGATATTTGTATAGATGAATGGAGAATGGAGTTTAAAAATTTGTTTTGTTGAATGGAGAATGGAGTTTTATAATTTATGTACTATGTTACGTGTTTGAACTTTTTATTATATATAATGTACGTGGCTACTTGTTTGAACTTTTCATCGTTTATAGTTGCACGTGACCATTTGTTTGGCAAATAAGGGTTTTATATTGATCATCTTTTACTTTGAACCGTTTTGTTTCTCATATTATTTTGCTCTAAAAATGAAACCAAAAGAAGAAAAAAAAAAAAAAGGTATTCTTGAGTAGCCCCTAAAACCGGATTGGAAAAACATGGTAGTTCGTAGAACTGATTCTAGAAAAACAAGATAGGTCCTAGGATTGAAAAATTGAGAACCGATTATAACAAGGTACTGGAACCTACCCACTTTGAAACTAATCGCTCCTACTTGACGTTAAGTAATCATAAGATTTCAAGAATTCTTTACTAATTTCACTTTTACTCTGCACTTATCATCCCCACCGCAGTCCGCTGAGTCTTTAAACGAAAAACCTAAAAAATAAAAATTGAAGGAGCAAGAGCAAAGATTCCATTTATAAACTGTAATTGAAGATGTAAGCTGTCCCAGTAAGTCTATCATGGAATGTCATTAATGTCATATCATCGTAGCAAGAGCAAAGATTCCATCTATAAACTGTAATTGAAGATGTAAGCTGTCCCACTAAGTCTATCATGAAATGTTATTAGTGTCATATCATCGTGATGTTTGATGTCCAATATATTCTATAAATCTTTTTATTCAATTTAGTCCTTAAATTTTTCGAATTTTGTTCAATAGTCTGCTTCTAGGTGTTCAAGCTGGCAATGTCCAATCAAACAGTCTAAATGCTTCCCGATGTCCATATTCAAACCTCAACATCTTTAGCACCACCGCCCGTTGCCGCACCCACCTGGCTCAACGCTCAAACCCATAGCCGCCACCAGGCCCTGCCGCCAAAAGGCATGGCAAGCACAAGCTCCCCAACACTGCACTTAATTGACAGAGCTAAAGATTCTAGCCATCCCAACAGAGAAGGAAAGGGTGCGAACGAGGGATGGATGAGCGATTCCATGGTGGTGGCGGCGGTGGTGGTTGTGGTGGTGGTGAACAGTGGGCCGGGACGATGGTGGGGATGGTGGTGGAAGATTGCGGCTTGCGATGGGGAGTGGGTGGTGGAGGACATGGATGCCCAAGAAAAGAGGGACAAAAAAAAGGAAGAAGAAAAAATCGAAACGTCACGATGCTACTCTATAGTCAAGTCATCTCTCAGGGAAAAACCAAAAGCACAGGACTTGATGCTGCACCTTAACTGGGGAATGACATTATATTCAATTCGAAAAGTTCAGAAACTAAAATTAAATAGAAAAATTCACGGACAACATTAAATGACAAGCAAAATTTCCTCTGAAGAACTTAACCAAACAAGGACTTTAACAACCATGCTTGATATGCCAAAGAAGGATACATAATAATACGAAAACTGAAAAAAGAGAGAGAATTGAAGGCATTGCAGATCAAGGAGATCAACACATAATCCACAGTTTTCAGTTCAGTGCCAATCTACGCCACCTATTATGGTCGATCCCACCCCTTCCCACACTTCGCTCTGCCCCACCTCCTCGCTCTCAAAGCCCTCCATGCCACTGTCCCAAAAGCCTCCACCATTTGCATCTGGCAGCAGAGTTAACGAAGCATAAATTTGCTTGAACAAGTTAAGTCATTGCCAAACTTCCCGGTTTCAACAGGAAAAAAAAATTCAATTCCAAAAAGTTAAATTAGAACATCTGAGATGAAGTTTTCCTTTGAATGTGAAGAGTTTTCAAGACTTACAGTGGTTATAGAGAGGCCTTCTTTTCTCGTTCCGGCCAATACTCTCTGCATTCCTTCCCTGCTCCGGACTTGGAGCTTGTCCCAGAACTAGGACACGCTTCAGAGGAGCGAAAATTCCACCTTGCAAATAATACATGGAGCAAGTTATGCATATTGTTCGAACAGTAGGAAGCATACACAAATAGGATCAGGGCATTCTAAGATGCCATCGTGTCTACTAAGGTAAGGCTTGCTGGCAAAGTTCATTGCATCATGCTTTTGAGGATTCATCTGGGTCATTCACCAAGCAATGTCTTCTTTTTAAGAAATAACACCTGGCAACGAAAGGGAAAAAAAGTGCGAAGTTTACCGTGTTAGGTTGAAAAATTTAGTGGCCATATCGGCAAGGTTTTAGATTTCAAAAGCTTAGTAGATTGGCATGATGCTTATGTCTAGCCAAACGAGCTAACATTCGTTGCCATAAATTCAGATTTCACTTGCGTGTGCAAGCATAGGATCAATCAAGCCACTAACAATTGGGGATCGTGGATGGAGTTCCAGTGTTGCTCTTCCAGGAATGATCTAGCTATCCCCATGACAAAGATGTGTTGTGTAAGCTGATTATGCAGCTTTCATGCACTATTCAAGGTTTGCATCTTTTCCCAGTTTAGAGAAGCTCATCTGTCAACAGCTGAGGAAACATGGGGGCTTAAACGCCCATCATTTTCAGCACATGGGCTCAGAAAGAGTCTTGGTTTTACTGCAAAGCCACATAGGTAGGTTACTCTTGTCTAATCAGTCGTAGACTGGCTTATTCACTATCTTTCAATGCCCTCTGAACATTTTATCTAGCTAGATTCCGAAATCCGTAAGCATTCCAAAAAGCATACCCTACTTAGAGATTGGCTCTATCATATCTTACAACAATCGAATAGACAGCCGAAAAGGAAGTGAAAGTAAGCAATGTTTTCCTCTTTCCCGGGAAGATAGGTTACTTCATATGAAGCATGTAACTTGTCAATTCCGGAGCGGAACTTTCCTTCAAGGAAGGAAGCCCGTCGGTGGCCATCAATCTAGTCTGTGTAGCCAGTATAATAGAAGATAAGAAAACTTCCTCCTTCAATTAGCAGAGCTTATTTTACATTGCTGCTGATGGATAGTAAAAACTACAAATGGTGATTTTATAAGTTGCTAATCCTATAGTTACACTTTTGAGTCCCTTAATGCTAGACTAGACTCCTACTTGAAGAGCCAAATCTTGGGATAATGGACCAATTTTTGCTTCATTTGTTGCATTTAATCACCCAAAAACATAGAGAGAACGATTGACAGTACCAAGTGAAAGGGTGAGAAATGATATTAAAGCACCAACCTTCGAAAGGGTTCCTTCTCTTTCTGGACTCTCTCCTTTCATCTTCCCCCAAGCCTCCGACCTTAGTGGCCACGGTTGCAACATGATGATCTTCTCCATTTTCTTTATAAGTAAGCTTGAACTGCTCGAAGACGGTTTTATCAACACTGTTCTTCTTTTCTACCGATGCTTTCTTTTTGCAGTCCGGCGGATTGCCCAACTTGCTTACGTCTCTAGAGCCCAGAAGTGTCGAATATGGCTTCGCCTTGCCCTGCCAAGGAAAGAGCTTCCCTCTCTTAATCAATTCATTATCCAGGGCCCTGAGAAGCCCAGAAAATATCATATTCCTAAGGCTATTAAGCAGAAAGGAGCATGAGTTTGAATCAAATGAGTCCAGCCGAAAATAATACTGACCTGATTAACATAAGTAGAAGAACAATTCATATCAAGACAAGTCTCTACGATACTAAATGCGACATTCTTTTTCTGGTTTGGCAATTGCTCCTATGAAAGTTCAGCTGTTGCAAGGAAGAAATTGTCCCAGACTAGGCCATCCATGCATTTTACCCGCGAATTTGGAGTGAATTGAAAGGGAAAGGAAAAGAGCAAATGAATCCTCCTACGCACCTAGAAAGAGAGACCACATTATTCGAACGGTTGGGCTGTGTTTGATTTCTACAGGCAACACAAACGATTTTCAGGTTCTTATGTTCCGAATCTGTCAAGGAAACAATGGGAATATCCACACAGAGCTGGCAACATTCATCACTCCCAAAATAACGTCGCCAAGTCCCGACAGCCAAGTAGAACACAGACGGCATTTCAGATTTTCCTTTTCACTTTCTCGGCAGCCAAACACAAGGTTGCAGACAAAACAGTACCTGAACCGTGCCTGGCGAAGCAGAGGTCCTTCGCAGTTTCTGATCGAGGAACTCTGACAGAGAGACCCGCGTCCAGCCCGCTTTCCGGTCTCCGTTCACATCCTCCTTGGCGTCCTTGTCCCTGATCTCGCGACCCAACAAGAAAGAACCCACAAAAAGGAACACCCAGAGACATACATCAACGTCAAAAGCGTAGCAATTTTGAAGGATCAAGAAAGGTAGGTACATGAATGGACTCATCCTACGGGATCGAAGATCGAAAGAGGGCAGACGACTTGATCGAACGCTGCCCAAACACTTGGAATGCAGAATCTTTCGAGCTCATTTGCGCTCGAGACTAGAACTTTTCGGCTTATTTCAATGTTCTGCCTTTGAGCTCCATTCTTAGTCTTCCATTCGCGCTCAAAGTTTTATGGCGCCGTCAGTTCAAAATGAGGAATCGGGAGAGGGTTATGAGCTATTGGGCCTCCAAGTAGAATGGGCTCGACGGTAATCAATTCGAGGTTGTACATGGAACGAAAATACACAACCCACCAAAACTTTTCAGATTTTTCTCTTTTGTACGTCCGAATAAAATTGGTTTCAGGCGACAAAAGGGAATTCTTATAGGAAACTTTGTAATTAAAAGACAACACACGTAAGTATAAAATTTTGACGGGATAAGTACACCATGAGTGCCATGACTTGTGTACGGCGTTTACTTAAGTACCATAACTTTCAAAACGTTCACTTAAGTGTCATAACTTTCAAAAATCGTTCACTTGAGTGCCACGTCGGAACAAAATCTTTTACTTAAGTGCTACAACAACTTTTTCAGCATGCTACATCAGCTTTTCGGCCTATCACGTCATCTTTCTTGTAAGCCACGTCGCCTTTCTGACGTGCCATGTCAAATTTCTCGGCGTCCACGTCAACATGGCACTCAAGTGAACGCCGTACAAAAATTATGACATTTCTAGTATACTTTTCCTAATTTTGACTTTCACCAAGCAAATGGAGGATATTTGGTGACCAAGATAAAAATGAGGGCATGATAAAAATCATTGCCATCTAAGACTGGATAAAGCCAGATTGGTATGAAAGCTCACCTTTTCGAGCGTATATGTCCTTATTCTTTAATTTCATTGGTATAGAAAAAAAAAATATCAAGTCTCGTTATTTATACATGGTAGGAGTATTTAGAAGTGCACTAAAAAATTCAGTGTGAAAAGATCATACACATTAAGGCGTCTTGATATTTTTTCGTAAACACTCCATGAGTAATATTAATTTGTATTAATCTGAAATGAATGAACTTTCATTTGTACTTAAAAAACCTTACTTTGTCAAAACATTTGATTTTATTTAATTTCGTGTATGAAAGTTTCACGTTGGCGAATGTAATTGTAATTTTATTTCGAAAAATCTTTCAAGAGGTTCTCATTATATATATAAAATTATATATATGCACCACAAACCGAAAGTTTATAAATATGTGATTATATTATAAAACTGTTTATGATAATTAAAATCTTTCTTGGGTCTACCTTACACGTAATATGTAAACTTGCTCGATAACATAGAAGAGAACTAGATTTTTTGGAGATTTTTCTTTTAAATAAAGCTGATTTTTACAGAAGTAAAATATAAAACTAAGAACGAAAAGATACTGCATTAAATAGCCAAAATATCCACAATAAAGAAAAAAAGCACGTTGAATTATTAATTATACGGGGTAAGCACAGTGCAAATGCCACAACTTTTGTACGTCGATCACTTGAGTGCCATAACTTTTTTTTTCACTCGCTTGAGTACAAAATAGGAGCAAAATGGTTGACTTGAGTTTCACTTCCGGTAAAACATCCCATGTGGATCTTTTACTTAATATTTTATTATGACGTGAAAATTAAAAAAAGAAGAAGAAGTCCACGATGGAAATTCTAATCCACCGTGTGTCCTTAAAAACAAAACAATGTTAGGTTGTCTTCGATTTCGTGATGCAGATAATTCCTCATTTCCAATGTTGGCTCTGAGGAAGCCCTAATTCGTCATTCCATCGTTGGCTCTCGAGGAAGCCCTCGATTTCATGTGTGGCTTGTGAAAAGTCCTCTCCCTCCTATCGGCCCCCTTTCCATAGGTAATCGCTTTTGGCTTAAGCTTGTTCAGGTACAGATTTTGCGATTTGGAGGTCTTTTTTGTTGGGAATACTTATCGTCGTGGTCGGTTTTAGTTGTTTGCTTAGGTGAGTTAGTTCTTTAGTTGTTCCACGACATTTTCGACTCCGATGCTTGTAGTGGTTCCCCTTTCTCATTTTTATGGGAGCTTCATTGCAAGCTCTCTGTCTTTGGTTGCTTTGGCAGTTCAATGGGTGAAGCTCCTTGAGCCCTTGGAGTTATTCAAGATGTTGTATTGTGAATTTCAATGCAATGATTTGTCATGTGATTCTCATGTGTAGTGGGTGCAGTATGTTGCTGTTGAATAGAATGTCCTTAGAAAACTAAATCGAAATTCTTGAGTGAGTGAATAGCTTGTACGTTGTCCAACTTGTCTTGGAGATTATGTTGTTTTCTTGCCTAGTTTGGTTGTTGATGAAAACTGATGTCGAAATGGAAGTTCATTAATTTTCATGTAAATCAAGCAACTTCAAGTTGTATAGGAGATAGTTTCTAGATCTGTCAAAGTTTACAATTTAGAAACCTCTTGATTCGGGTAAACAAAAAAATACAAAATCAATTCAATGACTTGTCTATGTCATTTTTGTTGGAAGAGAAACTTCGGGCCTTGGGACTATGAGTCTCACTTGCATTTGGCTATTTGCTTGCTTTTGTGGGAATGAAGGAACTAGTGAAATTATTTACTTATGCGGATTAGAAGCCTAATTTAAGGCCAAACACTACCGCAAGCACCATTTTCTTTTCCTAAGAAGCAAAGTTAGCTAGATAGACCTCTTTGAGAGGTTCTCCCTTTAAGGTTGTGTCTGTGTAGTACATGAATTTGAGAGCTTAATAGGCAAGTCTGAATTGCTTTTCTGTCTATCTTGGACGAGGGCTTTGCGGGCCATCTTTAGAATGCCTACGATTCTTGTTTTCTCCTTGATATGCCCGTAGGCTTGTTATTTTTAGTGCAAGTAAATTTAGCTAGCTGGATGTTTTCTATTCTTGTCACTTACCCCTACGCACATTCTTGTACAATTTTATTCTTTTAAGCTAGTGACAAATTATCTGTCTTTCAAGGAACTTGGACCTATTATGCTTTTTCCTTTTTGTCTTTGTGGGTCGGCTACAAGTCTCATTAATTAAATTTTAAGGAAACAATGTATGGAGGGTCCCTATTTTAAGAAAAAAAAAAAAAATTATCTTTGGTGCGGTGTTAACAATTGTCTTGCATGTGGTCCCTATTATAAAAATAATTGTTTTCTCTTTGGTGCAGTATTAACATGGGTGATACCGCTACGCTCATCAAAGTTCTATATGGTGGTAAGTTTCTGAATGGGGACAAAGAGACTGAATATGTTGGTAGAGATGTTGCTATTGTCCTTATCAATGTGAGTAGGTTGTCATAATAAGAGTTTCGGAAGGACATAGTACAACGGTTGCAATGCAAAATAGGTAAATTATATTATCTAGTACATGGTAAGAGTGTTAAGGATGGATTGAGATACATGCATGATAATAGTGGTGTTATAGATGTTATTTGCTATTTTCTTCATGGTTAAGAGATGTATGTGTATGTTGAATATGATGGCGATGGGCATGAGGGAACAATCTTGGAAGCTAGTGTCCAAACCGAAGGTGGTGATGAATCTATTTTAGAAAGAAATCTAAGAGCAGATGAAACTCATGCTTTCTATATAGCTCGTGTGTTAGAGTTGTGTGAGCAACTTGAGAGAACCGGTGGCATATATGATGGTAAAGACATATTGCCCGAAGAATCGAGTAGAATAAACCTGGGCTCTTGGCAAGTTGCATTTTTTAGTGATGAAGATGAGGAAGCATCACTATATACACATTGCCCAAGTGATGTTGATAATGAAGACATTCCACAAGCAAGAGAAGAAGTGAGGGCATATCAGCAAAGGAAAGAAGCACAACTTGGGGGTAGTGGATGAGAGCACTTATGTGAATAGGGAAGATGGAGCTCCTGTGAATGATGGTGATGATACAAAATATGAGGAAAGTAGCGAGGATGCTAGCGGTAGCGAGGACAACAATGACAATAAATATGTTGCACTTGAACAAACAAAAAGTTCAAGTAAATGCCGTTCTCATGATTTAGCTGATGCAAGTCCTATGTTTTGTTTATCGATGAAATTTGATAATGCAAAACAATTGAGAGAGATTATCATAAAGTACTCGATCACTCAGCAGAGGAATCTTAAGTTCACTAGAAATACGAAGAGTTATATTGGAGTGAAGTGTGCATAAGATAGTGGTCCATGGATGATATATGCTACATTATGTAGAAAAATTGGCTTATTCCATATCCGATCACTCTAGGAGGAGCACACATGTAGTAATGATTTTCATAATAAAAGGGTCACAAGTGTGTGGTTGGCCAAGTACTTCTTCAACACCATTAAGGTCATGCCAAAAATGAACAAGAATTGATTGAGACAACTGGTCAAAGAGGAAGTAGGCGTGAATGTGTCTAGAAATTAGTGCAAAAGGGTTAAGCACAAGGTGATGATTGAATTGATAGGTATGTACAAGCAAGAATATGCACAAAATCTAAGACTATGCTAGGGGGTGTAGGCTTCAAAATCCACTTAGTAGAATTCATGTAGAGGTTGAGGAACCGTCATTGGATGATCATGACACACAATTTCATAGAATATATATCTGTTTTGACGCATGCAGAAAGGGATTCTTGGCTGGCTATAGAAAAATGATAGGTGTTGACACCCGATTTTTAATTAGTTTTCCTTTAGTTTTATTTTCCAAAATTCACTAAAAATTCACAAAAAATCAAAAAATTAAAGAATCAACATTGGAAGCCTTGGCCAAGCCTAAGGGACCAATTTGGAACAAAAAATAATTTTTCATATTTTTCGCATTTTTTAATATTTTCGGAAAATAGGAAAATACTTGAAAATTCATAAAAAATACTTTTCGAGGTCACAAAAATACACAAAAATATCCAATATTTTTCTTTTAATTCCCTTTTCGTATTGACCTCAAGAAAAATTGAAAATTGAGTTCAATTTTAGGTGTTCCTTCACAATGCCTAAGGTTGAATTTGCATAAGAAAATACCAATTGAGTCTTTTTATTTGCAATTTTTGCACATTTTAAGTCTAGACATTCAATTACAGTCCCTTTGAACTTCAATTTGATCAATTGCACCCTCAATTGCACGAATTGCATTAATTGGACAAAATTTCTAAAGAATCTTGCAAGTTGGTCCCTCAATTTCTCAATTTTGGAAATTACTTTTAATTGAGGGACTATCATAGTAAAATTGAACTGTCCCCCTACGTTTTCACACATTCTGAATCAATTGGCATAGGTCTCATGGTCCAATTTGATCAAATTGACACTCAATTGAACTTTTCCCCAATTTGGGCAAATTGAAAAATTTGGGGTTTTCATAGAAATTGAGGTGAACTTTTGGGCAAAATTGCATTTCTAGATAATATCCAGGACCCTAAGACCAATTTTGAGGTTTAATTGCAAAAATTCCCACTCAATTTCAATTAATTTTGAAAATTTCACGAAATTCATTGTCTGAACCGGTTCGGACCGGTCGGACCGGTCGAACCGGTCAAGAACAGTGTCGTCTTCCTCGGGCGACTTCGCGCAAATTGCAGAATTGTAAGACGAGTTTCATGAGTCAAATTGGGGTTCAATTCAGCCATAATCGAACTAATTGTTTTGGGGCTTTTGTTTCTCGGGTCGAGGAGCGTCGATTGCCGTCGATGGCACGGCCGATCGTCGCCGGAGAACGGCGACATTGCCGGTCAAAGTCTCGGTGCCCGGAAAAGTCAACATCTTCAAATCCAGGTTCAATTCAAGCACGTTTGAGCTTGATTAAGGACCTAACGGGCGTTGACGGAATCATGATCGATTCCGTCACCGTCCGGTGACCAAAACTCGTGTGATTGGCACGTGAGGACCTCTCGGCCAGCTCACACCCGACGCGCGCCAATTCAAAAGTGGGTATAAATAGCTGGGAAGCTTCGCGAATCAGGAGAGGCTCATTTGGCTCGCATACAACCGAATAGAGAGAGAAAGAGAGAGAGCAAGAGAGAGAAGCTCCTGCGCAAGGCTCGGGCGCAAGTTGCGCACCGAAGTTGTGCAACTTCGCCGCCGCCGATCCAAGCTAAATCGGACCACCGCACCACCACCGGAAGCTCGCCCGAGCTTGGACGAGTCGATCGCACTAGCTCGATCGCATTGAGATCCCCTAAAACGGTAAGTTGAACTACGAGCCTTCGTATTGAGCTACTATGGCATCTCGTGTTCTCGCGTTCGATTCTTGAAATTGTTTTGTGCCTTTTGATCCTTACACACCTCTGACCATGATCGTATCCTTTTCCTGCATCGATTCCGCTTGAGTACCTCGAGTCGAACCTTCGACACATCTCGGTCCGGCCGGACTTCGGCCGAGCTATTCTAGCCGTTGCGAGCTCGATCCGAGCTCGAGGTAAGGTTCCCCGACTTGCTTTTAATGTTTTGAAGCTTGAATTAGATAGTTATGCTCTGTGTGATGAGATTAGGTTTTGAGAAATCGAAGCTGTGCGAGCTTGATTAAGGTTGATTTTATGGATGAAATGCTTCGATTCTGAGATATGTTGATCCGGAGGGTATATCGAGTCGATCGCCGTTGTTTTGAGACCTTTCCGGCGAGATCTCACCGTTGGATCTCGCCGGAGAGCTCTCGGCCGTCCGTTCTGTGTCGTCGCTGTGGGGAAGACGAGGCTGATGTGGCATGGTCAACGGGTCCGACGTCTACGTGTCGAGCGCGGTTGGGCCGGCTCACATCCGAGTCGGCTCGGCCGTTGGCGCGAACGAGGCGACTCGGACTCGATCCGACGGCCAGGATAATTAGATGAGTTTGATTTGTGGCCGTCGGATCTGATTTTTGTATTTTTAGTTATTAGTATATTAGGTAGAAAAATCGAAAAAATCAAAAACGGTGTCGTTTACCAGGTATCCGGGCGATGTCGTTTAGGCTGGAATGGGAATGAACGGCTCCGATCAAGTCCCAAGTTTAATCGTGGCCGTTCAAGGGTTTTAGTTATGCGGCGTCGTTTTGTGAAGAGGGTAAAGCGTCGTCGTTTTTGGTTTTAGATACAATAGACGGCCCGGATCGAGTTTGGTTTTAATCGTGGCCGTCCAAACATTTAAAGGATACGGTGTCGTTTAGAATAAAGAGGAGTGAACGGCCGATATTGAACCATAGGACTTAATCGTGGCCGCCCGTCTTATAGTCCGAGCGGCGTCGTTTTGTTTGAGCGGATCTGAGGCGACGCCGTTTCACTTAGGCGAAGATCGACGGTTGAGATCGATTCCGGGATTGATCTCGGCCGTCCACTCATTTTCTTTATATTCTGAATATTAGGAAATAGATTTAGAAAATCAAAAAATAATAATAGAAAATAGGGAACGGCGTCGTTTTTGTGTCGAGTGAGTGGGTCTACGAGCGGTCGGACCGGGTTGACCGGTCGTTGACCGGTTTGACCCGGTCCAATTTATTAATAAATATTAATAAAAAATAATAAAAATAGATAAAATTTCCAAAAAAATCCTAAAAAATTATAAAAATGCTTAGAAAATTCATAAAAATTCCCGGATTTTCACAAAAAATTTTTAAAAAATTTCTAGATCGATTCGGGACTCATAAAGTCTGGATCGAAAATTTTGAGACTTCGAGGGTCGATATGTGTCGATCGGGAAAATTCCAACATTTTTTAGAAAATAAATAAAAATCCAAAAAATTAGAAAAATTAGAAAAAATTCCAGAAAATCACAAAAAATGGGAAATGGCCACATTCAACTGGCCCGACCCCGATTTTGTGATTTTCGGGTCCCGAACCCCAAAAATGACCATTCTACCCTTCCGGGCCTTCCGCCCCAAATTTTCCCGAACCAACCCCGAAACTCAAATTAGATATTTCTGTGGGTCGATAGGGCCATTTTAGACTCTTTTATTGGATTGATTGATTGAATTGATTTTGATTATTTTGATTGCGCATTAAATTTTCTGATTGTGATTGTTAGGAATAGAAAATTCCCATCTGCATGTATACCTAGAACCGTTAGGGCCTACCTCACCCGATATTACATATGCATGAATTCATAGGTTAGAAAATCACTCAACATCGGTAACCGAAAGGGCGTCAATGAAAATCTTGGCGTAACCAAGTCCCCGGACCCAAAAATCTCTGGTTTTCGCGGAATCGAACGGTTTCTCCCGACCGCTCGGTAGGGTTTTCCGATCATACCCTCCAATAAATTGATCGGTGGCGACTCCAAATTACATGTACACATTGCACATGCCACCCGACCACACTAAGGTCGATATCGATATTTGATGAAATTTTACCCGACATCGCGATTCGAGTAATGGGTCTTGGGAGAGACCCGCGATCCAAAAAAAATCCCGCCGACAACCGGGGTCATACATTTAAAAAAAATGGATCGGCTCGTTAACCCTCGCTCACCTCCCGTGCATCCCGACGGAGGAGGGTCGCGACAGACCGGCGACTCCGCTAGGGAAGGATTTGTAAGAGGACTTAAGCCGATAAAAATGTTGATTGTTTTCTAACCTCGTTTTCTCGAGATGCTCTTGAAGATGAGGTACGTCCACTAACAAAAAGTGTTAAATGTTGATGCAGATGGGAGTTATAAGGGGTGGCGTCTATGCTAACCTTTTTGATGCAGATATGGAGTTTCGGGTTGTGTGTTTATTTATGCACATATTGAAGCGGTGTTTTGAATATAAATTGTTGTGCATGTCTTGCATATTTTGAGGATCACGACACTGCACACACAAGCGCCTAAACCCGAGCCGCGAATCACCCTTATAGGTCGCCATAGATAGGGATCGGTATGCGAAGCTCTTGTGTTTGATTGCACTTGGGTTGACCATATTTGATCCCGCTCGCTATGCGAGATTGATGATCCTACCCACTTGTTGTTTGATTGCGCTTGTGGGCGGCTCATCGATTCGTATAGCGGGAGCCTTTTTAGGTCCATACCCGAGCCTTTTTGATTTCTTTAGAGTTGAACCTCACTTGTCTCATGTGCATGTGAAATGGACGGTTGGTATACCTAAAACCAAAAACCCAAAAAAAAGAGTAACATCGGTTGGTAAGGCTTTTTACCCTCTTTATTTTGAACTTGTAAATTTAAATTCCGCATATCATGCATTTTCCACGACATATCATTACAATTTGTAAGATCGTTTAAGTGATCGGGGTTGAAGGTCAAATTTTCCTTTTTAGGATAGATGGCGCCCCGAAGTCATATTGATGTACCCGACGTATTCACATGGGAGCGGAGGACCGTTCGACGCAAGGACCGAGTACCCGCTACATTTCGAGTCTTTGGATTTGTCCATGGACGGGAGCTCAATGGACGGAACCGCATTCGTAGCGAGAGTTGCGATTATACCCATTGTGGACGCCATTTGGAAATCAAGCGCGAAAAGGAGAGAATTTGGGAGTTGTACATGAAATTGGCAAAGAAGCCTCGTGCAATCAAGACGGCCCCAAAGCACTCCCCGATTAAGAAGAAGGAAGTCATCACCATATCCTCCGATGATGAAGAAGATATCAAGCTTCTCGAGATAGTGGAGATTTCATCCGATGAGGATACTATTCCGACTATCTAGTTTAGTACGACTTTGGGGCATTTCTAGGTTTCATTACATTTTGAGTCGATTATGTACTTTCATCGACATTTATTGTCCGAACATCTTTAGATGCTATCATGTCTCTATCTCTTTCGACTTTATTGTACTAGACTTGTAAATTTCATGGGTTGTCAAATTGGAGTTGTAAAAGCGACTTTCTACCCCGATTACGCTTAAACGATCCTAATCAATTACATGCCATCTTTGGGTGAGATTAGGTCCATAACTACCCTATTTGGCTTATTTGGGTCAAGTGGGAGTAGTTGACCCTCATGTTACCAAAAGATGACATGGAATTTGGTTAGCACATTTGCATCACATTTCATGCATATGCATATTAAATCCGTGGTAATTGACTTTAGGATCATCATTTTTGCATTTTTTAGATCATGGGGAATGGAGACATCAAAGTCATCCCAATACCGCGCAAGGAGCTTTCTATATGGTGGGATCGCCTCGACATCATCAACAAGGCTTACGTTGAAGGACGTTTGGGACGACTAGTAGATCTGATCAAAGTGGAATATCAACCGGCTCTCATTCAAGCGCTAGCCAAGGCATGGGACGCACGCACAATGACATTTAACTTCCAAGGTTTAGAATTGACCCCTACACTTGAAGAATACACCGCTATTATCGGGGCCAAGTTTGAAGAACGTATAGCTCAACCCCCTTTAGACATGGACTCTACTCGTTCTCTATCGAGTTTTCTTCGTCTTAAAACTTCCGAGATAGAAAAAGTTTATAAATCCAATTCTAACAAGTTCACCTTCTCATTCCTTTTCGACAATTATTCCTCTCTACCCACCGAAACCGGTCATAAATCGGGAAAGGTGTTCATCTTGGCTTTTTTTGCATTCGTCCTATTCCCAACCTCTAGGACCACTTTTGACCCTTCTATAGTCCATATAGCCAGACAAGCATGTTGTCGCTGGAATTATTCGTACATGATTTTAGCTGAGACCTTTCTCTCCCTAAACCGTTCCAAAACTTCCAAAAAGGCCGTTTTCCAAGCATCCAACGGACTACTCCACATGTGGTTCACCTCTCATATAAAGACTTTCCAACTCCGAGTAGGGTGTTATGAGATCAATGAGCACGTTCACCCTCTTAGATCCTTCCTCAAGTGTCAATCCCTTGTACCCAAATACTCATTCAAAAAGTGGGTTGAGCTATTGGACAATTTGAAGCCCGAACATGTTAGATGGCGTTTGACTTGGCCCAAGATTGTAGAGGCTCGCATTATTGGTGTTGAAGATAGCCCTATTCCCTTATTGGGATGTACTCGCGCTGTGGCATATTACCCCATTCGAGTGGTGAGGCAATTTGGAGTTCTACAAGAAATACCACCGGATGTTTGTCCCGGGATCTTCTCGTTTGACATGACACGAGGAAAGCTCACCAAGGAAGCAAAGAAGTTGTATCGGGCCCGAATCAAACTTATTCTTCACGCTTTGAAGAACTCCCCGTTGCAACAAGTTGAATGGCCGGATTATTTGGATGACGAGATGAACATTCATAGAGCCTCCAAGGAGTATATCCAGAAGTTTAAGGAGTATCGCCAATCAATGGTTGAGCCATATGTACCTGAGTGCGTATCTCCTCGCATTGAAGAGGTGGAGTCCTACGAGCCGTAGTACATAGTACCGTATGTACCGGGAGTAGAGCCGTACATTCCCGAAGATCCGGAGCAGTGGATGTCGGAAGAAGGAGAAGACCCATACTGTGGGATTCCGATGGATCGGAAGAGCAAGAAGAGTGGAAGCGTCCTCGACTTGGATAGATTCATTCCCCCATTTAGATTTTTGCATATTTGTTATCTTTTAGATACTTTTGAACAATTTGGTTTGTAATAAATACATATTATTCCTTTTATGAGCATTTCATGCATACATATAGAAAAGTCAATTACCACGGATCAACGTCTTCAAATCCTTTAATATTTTCCATACTGATTTGATACTTTGAAAATAGGTGAGTGATAAACACGAGGACTCGTAGCAAGACGCGCAAATTAAGAATGGAACAAGAAGAACTCGCACCTCGTGTGGGCAATCTGGAGAATCAAATGAATGTGATCGCCACAATGGTGGCGGAGATGAAGGCGATGCTGATCGCTAGTCAGGGGAGATACCCTGTCGATCCTAATTCTCAAGCCCCTGCGGGCTCATCTGATGGAGCAAATGCTAATCCGGCACCTGCCGCTAATCCCACTTCGAATCCGGAGCGACCGCCTAAGGATCCTCCTGTTGTGATAGATCTGGAAAAGAAGGAGAAACAAGTCCTCAAAATGGAAGAGGAGATCAAAAGGCTTGCTAAGATCGAAGAATGTTTGGCGAGTCGGGGTTATGAACTCTCGAGATTTGATAAGGTTGCGCCGTTTGAAAAGATTGAGGTTCCCGCTGATTACAAGGAACCGGATTTTGTGAGGAAATATAATGGGACCGGGTGTCCCAAGGCGCACTTGAAGTATTATTTGCGCCGAATGTCGCAATTCTCCGACAACATCCCACTCTTGGTCAATACCTTCCAGGAAAGCCTATCTGGGGCAGCCCTGGCTTGGTTCATTGAATTGGAGCGAGAGAGGCTCGCCGATTGGGACAAACCGGCAAATGAGTTCCTTCGGCAATACAAGTTTAACACTTTGACCGCCCTCACTAGAGAGGACCTTCTGAGAACCGTAAAGGGAAAGAGTGAGGCCGTTCGCGCCTACGCCCAAAGATGGAGAGCATTGGCTGTGCGGGTAAAACCGCCTGTCCCGGAAGAAGAATTGATAGACCTTTTCCTCAAGGCACTTCCCTTTGAGTATTTCGACAAGCTGAACACCTCTGGGTGTCGGACGTTTGCGCACCTAATCAAGGTGGCAGAACGCCATGAGTGGGCACCGAGAGAGAAGAAGATACCCGAAGCGCCTTTCGGACGCCAATACCCTTTGAGAAGGGACAATAGGGAGCAAACCGGAGAAGTGGCCTTTGTCCCTAACCCGCCTAAGCCTAAAAATTTCTCACCTTCCACCCCTACCCAAGGAGCGTCCTCCCGGACCGCTTCCAAACCACTAGAATTTAGAAGAAAAAACCAACTTGTTTTCACCTTACTACCCCGACCCTTATCCAAATTATTACCTATGCTGTTGGAGAACCGCCTAGTTGCAAAAGAGCCACCTAGAGCTCATCCTCCAAGATTTCCCGGGTTTGATGAGACCCGGACGTGCATATACCATATGGGAGAAAGGGGGCATAATGTGGACAATTGTCTCGCTCTCAAGTTCAAAGTACAAGCGTTGATTGACGGTAAGGTTTTGGAGTTTGATAAAGCTGAACCGAATGTGCAACGGAACCCGTTACCCGAGCATCGCGAGGTGAACGCGATTTTTGGAGGCGAAGAGGAAGAGGTTCTGGAGTTTATAGTGGATATGAGTAAAATGCGGGATGTCTTGACATTGGCCTCACAATACCCGGAAGGAGAGAGTATTTCCCGAGAGCAAAAGGAGGCTTGTTTGGAAAAGTTGATCAACTTGGGCGTTATAGGAAGAATGGAAGACGTCACTTTTAAGGGGACCTACGTGGCTGTGGACATCTTGTCCGAGGAATTTGCGATGAAACCTACGAGGGGAGCTGTTTGGAAAATACCCTCGGGATACTTGATGAGCATTAAAGATGGCCAAGAAATTGAAGAGATAGACGAATATGAATTCCGCCTGGATAAAGCACGCAGAGGCGATAGAAGATTTATGCAAAAGGCCCTAGAGAGGGGAGAAATAGTGGACAACCTTGGAGAAGATAGTGGCGGTTATAACTTCAAAGTTTTGTATTCGGCACCCCCAAGCTTTTTTGTCGACTCAGGAGAAATAGTTCCCGATGGGTGGGGTGGCATGGATGACCCCGAAAGTGAAGAATTTGTGGGAACGGTCGATGAAGCTAAGAATCAAGAGGCCCCTCGGAATGAACAAGTGAATCGGGAGTCCAACGTGCGACTTTCTAATTTGGAGACGCATATACGTCATTTGACGACTATGGTAGCCGAGTTATCTCGGTTGGTGGCTAAGAATGACGCCACAAGAATAGAAGAGAACATGCAGATTCTGGAGATACGGCGGGCCATAGAGACACAAAATCGAAAGATCGCTCTACTGCAAGAGCAAGGAGATGATGTGTCAAGAAAGATGGATGAGTTGAAAGAGATGATTACGCCACTCACTCAAGCAAGAAATGTTCCGCCCCAAGGCGTGAACCCGAGAGTGACCTTCCGCACGAAGTATAATGGCGCTGGGTGTCCTCTTGGCGCATATCTCATATTATCTCCGTCAAATGGTTGGCCACCATGAAGATGATGAAACATTAATCCGGAATTTCGGACATAGTTTAACGGGCCCCGCACTGGCATGGTTCCAATCAATCGACCTGGATTGGGTCCCGAGTTGGGAGGATTTATCGGAGCACTTTATACGGCACTTTGAAGCTGGAATCGGAGGTTATTTCACTAAGGCTAATTTGTTGAACATCGGGAAAAGTGAAGATGAGAGTTTTGAACTCTTCGCTAGGAGATGGAAGAAACATGCTTGTGATGGTGCAACCGCCGCCGTCGGAAAGAGAAATGCTGGAGTTCGTGCTAAAGTCACTTCCGGCGGAATATTTTGACCGCATGTATGCATACACTTATTCTTCATTCCAACATCTGGTGGAGATCGGCATGAGGATTGAGGGAATTATCCCGAGAGTTAGAAGGGAAAGGCAAAGGGATCTGGATGAAGAAAATGCCACGCCGGGTAAGGCCATGTCCATAACATAACCCCGATGATGTCCATGAAGATGAGATGATCGGAATGGTAGATACTCCGATTCGCTTTGTTATTGATCTGAATAAGGTGGATAATTGGGAAGCATCCACCTCGGAAAAACCGTCAACCTCTGAATCACCACCAAAAAGAGATCATACCGGTAAAGATTAAATTGCCGCCTGTGGAAGAATATAACTCGAAGGCAGTTCATTGGGACTATGGAACGGGCGAGATTGACGCCATAATGAGATCGGGAAGATGTTATCCACCAAGAGAGGCGGATTTCTGAAAAGAAAGTCCCGACTGCGGAAGAAGTTGAGAAGTTGCAATCGGTTGTGAGAACCAGTGAATATGAGGTCGTCGACCAACTGCGGAAAATGCCGGCACAAATCTCTTTGCTAGATCTCTTCAAGAATTCCGAAAAGCACAAGAATGCCCTCTTGAAGGTACTAGATGAGGTCCATGTCCCGGAGACAATTAACGAAGTGCAACTAGGAGATTTCGTGGGTGCTATCCTCTTGAAAGACCAGATATCCTTCTCGGATGAAGATTTCCCAAAAGAAGGGCGTGTGCATAATAGAGCCTCTCTACATCGCCGTGAGGTGCCATGGAAAGGAGGTTCCTCACGTCCTGATTGATAATGGTTACGCTTTTAACCTATGTCCCTTGAGCACTTTGAGAAGCTTGGGGATAAATGAAGACTTCGTCAAGACATCTAAAGCTACTATCCGGTCATTTGATGGAGTCTCTAAGAATGTAGTGGGAGAGATTGAGCTGGACATTGCCATTGGACCGGTAACTTTCTCTATACCGTTCCAAGTGTTGGATATCCCTAGCGCTTTCACCTTGCTTCTTGGAAGACCATGGATTCATGTGTCCGGAGCGGTACCTTCCTCCTTGCATCAAAAGTTAAAATTCGTGGTCAAGGGTCGGTTGATCACCGTCCATGGCGAAACGGGACATCGGGCTTCTTTAAAAGGGATGGTCCCATACATCGAACCCTCAAAGGAGGAAGAGCTGAGTTATCATACTTTTGACATAGTATCCGTCATGCATGTATCGCCAGATACCAAAATAGCTACACCGGAGCTTTCGAAACCTGCGACTATGGCGGGAAGAGTGCTACTTTCGAATGGTTTTATACCGGGTGCCGGATTAGGGAAATACGGTCGGGGAATCCTTAACCCTTTGAATTTGAGCTCAAATGACCACAAGGTTGGTCCGGGTTATAATGGAATAATAAAGAATGATACGGGTCGAGGCCGAGGTCGAAACAAGTGTTATGGAGACCGTGGACGCCATGGACACCAAGGTGGCCGTTTTATAGGCACCGATGCATGGAAAGCTAGAGGGAAGATGTTCCTAAACCCCTTATTTGAAGTGTTCTCTAAAGGAGGCAAATGGCTAGAAGATGAGGACATCTCTGAAGATGCAGAGCCGGACTTATTCAACCCGTTCCTGGATAATCGGGTGAACGTGATCATTGAGTGGCTGGACGATGATTTCCCCACCCCCGAGTAAAAGGCTCTTTTCGAACTTTACCTTTTAATGCATTTTGATTACTGCATTTGTTTTTAAAAGCTTTTCGCTTTTTTAGCACCCTTTGGGTCGCATCTTTGTGATCCAAGAAGTGCGATATTGTATTGCTCTTAGTTGCATCTATTAATGAAAATCATCTCAAGTTTTATTACGGACATGTGGAACAACGGATTGGTCCGATGATGACAATTGCTTATACCATGAAACTTGAGGCCCGATCCGCCACGTGATCTTGAATTTTAAATAGCTTTTTGAGAACAAGGATGTCCGAAAAGTTATGGACTAGTTCTCTTTCTTTCCTCTTCAAAAAACTGAATTTAAAAAATGTTTTCATGTTTAAAAGTCATGCATTTTATGATTTCATCATCTTTGAATACTAACCTTTCATGGTGCATTTCGGGCATGTCATCCCACCCATACATAACAGGTTAATATGTGACTCGGATCAGCTCGATGACTATGCATGCGAAGTTGATATAGACGAGGTGGATGTGAGCGATATCAAGAGAGAATGGGATTGTTTTGAAGAATCTAAGCCTCCTATTTCCGAAGAACCCATCACTATTAATCTGGGAGATTCTGATTGCGTCAAAGAAGTGAAAATAGGAGGACATTTATCTGCAACGGATGTTTTAAGAATGACGGCATTGCTCAAGGAATATCAAGATATTTTCGCCTGGTCATATGCTGACATGCCGGGTTTAGATCGTGAAATTGTGGAGCATGCTCTGCCCACAAATCCTTCTTGCACACCAGTAAATCAATCACCCGGAAGAATGAATCCTGAACCGGCAGATAAGATCAAGGAAGAGGTGATGAAGCTCCTTAAAGTTGGATTTATCGAGGCTGTCCCATATGCTGATTGGGTCGCCAACATCGTACCGATTAAGAAGAAGGATGGGAGAATTAGAATATGCGTGGATTATCGAGACTTGAACAAAGCTAGTCCGAAGGATGATTTTCCCTTACCGCACATTGATGTACTCGTCGATAGTACCGCGGGCTTTGAATTATTCTCCTTTATGGATGGATTCTCGGGATATAATCAGATCATGTTGAAGGAAGAAGATAAGATCAAGACCTCATTCACTACACAATGGGGAACCTTCTGCTTTACAAGGTAATGCCCTTTGGATTGAAAAATGCAGGGGCAACATATCAAAGGGCTATGGTGACCCTTTTTCATGACATGATACATAAGGAGATTGAGGTCTATGTGGACGATATGATTGCCAAGTCCAAACCTGGAGAAGACCATGTTAAAGTGCTGAAGAAATTATTTGATCGATTGAGAAAGTACAAGCTCAAGCTGAATCCCGCGAAATGCGTATTTGGCGCAAGATCCGGAAAGCTGCTAGGATTTGTAGTGAGCGATCGTGGTATTGAGATTGACCCTTCCAAGATCAAGGCTATATGGGAAATAGGGACTCCTTCTTTGTTAAGGAAGTAAGGGGCCTACTTGGAAGATTGAATTATATATCCAGATTCATATCTCAACTATCAGAAACGGCAAAACCCTTCTTCAAGCTGCTAAAGAAAGGCGCAAAGGTGAAATGGGATTCGGAATGCCAACAAGCATTTGAAAAGATCAAGGAATATTTGGTACAACCTCCAATATTGGTACCTCCTATCCCTAACGTTCCTTTAACTCTATATCTGACAGTTAATGATGAATCCTTGGGAGCTTTACTTGCCCAAACTAACCCCAAGGATCGTAAAGAGCGGGCCATATATTATTTGAGCAAAAAGTTCACAACATCTGAAGCCAAGTACCCGAAAGTGGAAAGAACTTGCGTAGCATTGGTTTGGGTCCTCCACAGATTGAGGTAGTATACGCTGCATTATCATATAGAACTGGTCACCGAAAATGACCCCATCAAATACCTTTTGGAGAAACCAACATTGTTAGGAAAGATGGCTAAATGGCAAATATTGCTTTCAGAGTTTGATATCAAAACCTCTCCCCAAAAGTCTGTCAAGGGAAGAGCAATTGCTGACATGCTAGCTGAGAATCCTCCTAAGGACGTTTCAGAGCAAAACAAGGGAGGTCAAATTTTGAACATATCTGAAGACAAATGGACAATGTACTTTGATGGCGCAATAAATCTTCACTGGATCAGGTATTGGGGCAGTTTCGATATCCCCCGAAGATCAACATTATCTAGTTTCAGCTAAGTTGGTGTTTCCATGCACCAACAACATTTCTGAATATGAAGCCTGCATCCTTGGGTTACAATTGGCCATCTCATTAAAAGTAAAGAAGCTGCTGGTATATGGAGATTCCATGTTGATTATCTTACAAACCCAAGGGGAGTGGAAGACAAAGGATCCCAAACTTATTCCTTATCATAAATTCCTTGAAGAGCTGGTCCAACATTTTGAAGAGATCGCCTTCGAATATCTACCAAGGACTCAAAATCATTTTGCCGATGCTTTGGCCACATTATCAGCCATGTTACAAGTGCAAGATGGCCTCGAGATAGAGCCGTTAAGGATTGACATCCTTGAGCAACCTGCATATTGCATGGTCATTGAAGAAGAACCCGATGAAGAACCATGGTATCATGACATCAAGAATTACCTGCTGAAGGGCGAATTCCCTCAAGATAGTCAACAGGAAGATAAAAAGTACATAAGCAAGATGGCATCTAAATTCTTCCTCAGCGGACAGATTTTATACAAGAGGTCCTTTGACTCGGTCCTATTGAGGTGCGTAAATTCCAAAGAAGCAAATCTCATTATGAAAGAGATTCATGAAGGAGAATGCGGACCGCATATGAATGGTCACCTCCTCGCCAAGAAAATTATGAGACTCGGATACTATTGGATGACTATCGAGTCGGATTGCAACCAACATGTTAGATCCTGTCATCAATGTCGGGTATACGGCGACAAGATAAATGCGCCGCCAACCGAGCTACATCAAATGTCGGAACCATGGCCATTCCGCATGTGGGGAATTGATATGATCGGCCCTATCAACCCAAAGGCCTCAAACGGACATCGTTTTATTCTAGTGGCTATTGATTACTTCACCAAATGGATAGAAGCCAACTCATATGCCAATGTCACTGCAAACAACGTGGCTAAATTCATCAAGCGAGATATCATCTCAAGATATGGAGTTCCAAGAGCCATCATTACAGACAATGGCTCCAATTTGAACAACAAGGTAGTCGATCACTTATTGGAACAATTTAAGAGTACGACACCTTAATTCTTCACCTTACCGCCCACAAATGAATGGAGTCGTGGAAGCGGCAAACAAGAACATCAAGAAGATATTGGCTAAAACCGTTGAGAAATATCGAGGCCGGCATGAAAGATTGCCATATGCTCTCATGGCCTATCGAACTTCGATTCGTACTTCAACCGGGGCAACTCCCTACTCTTTGGTATACGGTATGGAAGCGGTCCTACCAGTAGAGGTGGAAATCCCCTCTTTAAGGATCTTGTCTCAGGTAGAACTCACGGAAGATGAGTGGAACCGGCAGAGACATGAACAATTGAATTTGATTGATGAAAAACGATTGAAGGCTATCTGCCATGGTCAAAGCTACCAGAAGAAAGTAGCTAGAGCTTTTAACAAGAAAGTCAAGCCTAGAAATTTTGAAGCGGGGATGCTGATTGTGAAGAAAATGCTCCCAAATGCTCAACATCCCGGAGGCAAATTTATGCCAAATTATGAAGGCCCCTACGTGATTCAGAAGGTTTTATCCGGGGAGCTCTTATACTTGTAAACATGGATGGAGAAGAATTGGCAAGTCCAGTAAATGCAGACGCCGTGAAGAGATATTATCCTTGAAATAAAATTGAGCTTCAAAGCGATTGATGAGCAGATCTGAGTCACATTAGAGTTTTGCATTCGCATGACATTTGCATACATGCATTTGCATACATTTGTATTTTGTAGGTGGACTGGGAATCATGAAGAATCCTACTGAGCAATGGATCAAACAGGGAAGTCACTTTTGGAATCTAAAATTTTGAACTTTACAATGATTCTAGGAAACGATCAACATCCGAAGAGAGGAGGAAGTCGCTTTGGGATTTAAAATTTTGAATATCTTTAACTGATTGTTTCCTTTTGTTTTTACGGGAAAAGGGAGTCAACATCCGAAGGGAAACAGGAAGAAGTCGCTTCGGGATTTGAAATTTTGAACATCTTTAACTAATTGATTCCTTTTGTTTTTACGGGAAACGGGAATCAACATCCGCGAAGGAGACAGGAAGAAGTCCTTCGGGATTTGAAATTTTGAATATCTTTGAACTGATTGTTTCCTTTTATTTTTTTACGGGAGACAGAAGTCAATATTTGAAGAAGACAGGTTTGAGGTTCTCCTCCTTTATAAAGTATTTTCATACACTGTCGTGCTTAAAAATTGAAAAATTTGGATTTGCAAAGCCACAAGGCCCTTTCAAAGAAACATTCCTTTCAAATTACAGAAACATCTTTTGAATACATCTTTTGATGAGAACTTTTTGCAAATGATGAATTTTGATGAAAACGCCCTAGGTTTCTATAAAAGGGCATGTTTTGAAAGCTTTTCAAAAGAATGATCCTTCAGATGAAAAGAGGCAAGCATTATCCTCAAACACGTCCCCGATACACTTGAGCGATGAGTGAGAGTGATAGAGCGAAAGAGCTTAATTTTGGGACGTAGGGATCATTCGCGGTGATTACATGGATTGAAATGATGAAAGGCATTTCCATTTCAAAATTATCCATACACATTTATATCCCTTGATAACCAATCCGAGCCAAAAAGGGAGAATTTTCTGAATATAACCCTGTCAAGAACCACCCCACATTGGGGCATATTTGGAGGTTCATTGGATGATTCCTTGGAGAAAAGATCGGGTAAGACTTTATTGTGCTAACCTGCATCAATCTTTTTGTGATAGCTTCAGGTGATTTCTAGCAGAGACTTGGAACACCTCAAAGTGAAGAAAAGCATTTCATTTCTATATCCCCAAACACTTACCCTTTGAAAAGCCAATTTGAGCCTTTAAATATTCATTTCTAAACCCTTGTTGGTGATCACCCCCCACATTGGGGCAAACAAAGGAATTACCAGCAATGAGTCAAAAAGCATGATCGGAAGAATTTTTGATACTGGTCTCCAAAAGAGCCAATCAATGCAAAAAATGACGAGAAATGAAAGGGCTAGAAAAAGCAAAGTGCCTGGTAAAAGCAAGGCCAAAGCCCATGAAAAGAGCCCCGAAAAGGGGCAAAGTTTGAAGAAAAATCATCAAGATGAAAAGAGGAAAATCCTCAAAGTCAATTGAAAAAAGAATGATCATGAATCTTTTGCAAAAGCAAATGAATGCTTTGGAAAAATGTCAAGGTGATCACCAAAGTTCACCCCTCTTTTGAAAATATGGCCTTTCTTAAAGAGCCCACCTTAAGCCAAGATACAACCTGTCACCAAAACTTTTCTGATCTAAGAGGTGTTTCGGGTTGATGCAAGAAATCATACAGAAGCTACCGCTTAAAGAGGTAAGTACAATCCTGTCTTATCATGTCTTCAGGGTTCTTGACTTGTAGACCCGAAGAAGCTATTTTTGATCAAAATTCATTTCTAAGCCTCAAAATGAATATCCTTTGATAAGCCTTTGACCGGCCTGAATTACGGTCCCTTTTAAAATGCCTTCTCTGATTAGTCGGATTGTATGCATCTCGAATGATCCCGAAACCTCAAGGTTAGGTTTTTGTGAGCGGATTTGAATTTCAAGAAAAGCCTTCCCAAAATGGTGAGAAGCCCTCTTGGATGAAGGAAAACCCTTTTGAAAAACTTTTAAAACAACCTTTTTGTAGAACACTCGGGATGTGTCATTCAAAATCCATCCCCAGTGGAAATTTGAACTTGTGATTGGACACATTTCCTTCACAATTACACTTTGAAAATTTGTTTGGAATTCTTAAGTTTCTCTCCAGAACTTGAGATTGTCATTCTAATGATGTTTGATTGAACTTTCTGCAGGTTCCCTGGTGACCCCAAATCCTCGGAAAAGTTACATTTTAAAGATTTGATTAACTTGGATTTTTGCGTAGGTCTTCTAGCATCCCCGGGTCCTCTCCTCTTTTGAAAATTTGAAATAGGGTTTGAGCTTCTGTAGGTACACTAGTAAACCTAGGTCCTCAGATGGCACCCTTTCTTTGAAAATTTGAAATAGGGTTTGAGCTTTTGTAGGTACACTAGTAAACCTAGGTCCTCAGATGGCACCCTCTCTTTTGAAAATTTGAAATAGGGTTTGAGCTTACGTAGGTACACTAGTAAACCTAGGTCCTCAGATGGCACCCTCTCTTTTGAAAATTTGAAATAGGGTTTGAGCTTACGTAGGTACACTAGTAAACCTAGGTCCTCAGATGGCACCCTCTCTTTTGAAAATTTGAAATAGGGTTTGAGCTTCTGTAGGTACACTAGTAAACCTAGGTCCTCTGATGGCACCCTCTCCTTTGAAAATTTGAAATAGGGTTTGAGCTTCTGTAGGTACACTAGTAAACCTAGGTCCTCGGATGGCACCCTCCTCTTTGAAAATTTGAAATAGGGTTTGAGCTTCTGTAGGTACACTAGTAAACCTAGGTCCTCAGATGGCACCCTCCTCTTTGAAAATTTGAAATAGGGTTTGAGCTTCCGTAGGTACACTAGTAAACCTAGGTCCTCGGATGGCACCCTCTCCTTTGAAAATTTGAAAATCGGGTTTGAGCTTCTTAGGTACACTAGTCAACCTAGGTCCTCGGATGGCACCCTTCCGGACGGTGAGTAGCTTCCTAGATGAAAACCGATCTACGTTTTAGATGGTGAGTCCCTTCATAGAGGATAGCCAATCTCTTTTAAATAGGTGAAACCCCTTTGTTACAAGGGTGAACCTCCCTTTCAGACGGTGAGTAGCTTCCTAGATGAAAACCGATCTGCGTTTTAGATGGTGAGTCCTTTCATAGAGGATAGCCAATCTCTTTTAAATAGGTGAAACCCCTTTGTTACAAGGGTGAACCTCCCTTCCGAACGGTGAGTACCTTCCTAGATGAAAACCGATCTGCGTTTTAAATGGTGAGTCCCTTCATAGAGGATAGCCAATCTCTTTTAAATAGGTGAAACCCCTTTGTTACAAGGGTGAACCTCCCTTCCAAACGGTGAGTACCTTCCTAGATGAAAACCGATCTGCGTTTTAGATGGTGAGTCCCTTCATAGAGGATAGCCAATCTCTTTTAAATAGGTGAAACCCCTTTGTTACAAGGGTGAACCTCCCTTCCAGACGGTGAGTACCTTCCTAGATGAAAACCGATCTGCGTTTTAAATGGTGAGTCCCTTCCTAGAGGATAGCCAATCTCTTTTAAATAGGTGAAACCCCTTTGTTACAAGGGTGAACCTCCCTTCCAGATGGTGAGTACCTTCCTAGATGAAAACCGATCTACGTTTTAGATGGTGAATCCTTGCATAGAGGATAGCCAATCTTTTAAATAGGTGAAACCCCTTTGTTACAAGGGTGAACCTTCCTTCCAAATCTTCAAACCACCGCTCGACACCAGACGGACGCCGATCATCATGAAATCGTGCCAAACATTCAGAGGTAATTCCATGTATTCATTCTCTTCACCTCGGATCAACAAATCTCGGACCACAAACAAGTGAGCTACGGGTAAGTGTCTCTCTCTTCTCATCTCTCTTTCACATAAAATGAGCATGAATTGGAAATAATTCCCCACGGAGTTAGAGCTTTAATGGCAAAGGTAAGGCAATTGAATGTCAAGACTTATTTTCTTTAGATTTTTCCCCAGCAGAGTCGATTAAGGATCCAGGTGTCACCTTGTCTTTGAAAGCAACCTCTAACCGAGATTACTTTCAAAGAGGGGCAGTTGTTGACACCCGATTTTTAATCAGTTTTCCTTTAGTTTTATTTTCCAAAATTCACTAAAAATTCACAAAAAATAAAAAAATTAAAAAATCAACATTGGAAGCCTTGGCCAAGCATAAGGAACCAATTTGGAACAAAAAATAATTTTTCATATTTTTCACATTTTTTAATATTTTCGAAAAATAGGAAAATACTTGAAAATTCATAAAAAATACTTTTCGAGGTCACAAAAATACAAAAAAATGTCCAATATTTTTCTTTTAATTCCCTTTTAATATTGACCTCAAGAAAAATTGAAAATTGAGTTCAATTTTAGGTGTTCCTTCACAATGCCTAAGGTTGAATTTGCATAAAAAATACCAATTGAGTCTTTTTATTTGCAATTTTTGCACATTTTAAGTCTAGACATTCAATTGCAGTCCCTTTGAACTTCAATTTGATCAATTGCACCCTCAATTGCACGAATTGCATGAATTGCACAAAATCCCCAAAGTATCTTGCAATTTAGTCCCTCAATTTCTCAATTTTTGAAATTACTTTTAATTGAGGGACTATCATAGTAAAATTGGACTGTCCCCCTATGTTTTCACACATTCTAAATCGATTGGCATAGGTCCCATGGTCCAATTTGATCGAATTGACACTCAATTGAACTTTTCCCCAATTTGGGCAAATTGAAAAATTTGGGGTTTTTATGAAAATTGATAAGAACTTTTGGGCAAAATTGCATTTCTAGATAATATCCAGGCCCCTAAGTCCAATTTTGAGGTTTAATTGCAAAAATTCCCACTCAATTTCGATTAATTTTGAAAATTTCACAAAATTACTTTGTTTGAACCAGGTTCGAGACCGGTCGACCTCGGTCGAACCGGTCCCGGTCCATGATGTCGTCTTCCTCCGAGCACTTGCGCAAATTGCAGAATTGTAAGACGAGTTTCAACGATCAAATTGGGGTTCAATTCGAGCCATAATCGAACTAATTGTTTTGGGGCTTTTGTTTCTCGGGTCGAGGAGCGTCGATTGCCGTCGACGGCACGGCCGAATCGCCGGAGCACGGCGACATTGCCGGTCAAAGTCTCGGCGCCCGTAAAAGTCAACATCTTCAAATCCAGGTTCAATTCGTGCACGTTTGAGCTTGATTAAGGACCTAACGGACGTTGACGGAATCATGATCGATTCCGTCACCGTCCAGTGACCAAAACTCGTGTGATTGGCACGTGAGGACCTCTCGGCCAGCTCACACCCGACGCGCACGAATTCAAAAGTGGGTATAAATAGCGAGGAAGCTTCGCGAATCGGGAGAGGCTCATTTGGCTCGCATACAACGGAATAGAGAGAGAAAGAGAGAGAGAAGAGAGAGAAGCTCTCGCAAGGCTCGGGCGTGAGTTGCGGACCGAGCGCTGTGCAGGTCGCCGCCGCCGATCCAAGGCAAATCGGACCACCGCACCACCACCGGAAGCTCGCCGGAGCTTGGTCGAGACGATCGCACTAGCTCGATCGGCTTGAGATCCCCTAAAACGGTAAGTCGAACTACGAGCTTCTTTACTGAGCTACTATGGCATCTCG
The DNA here is from genome assembly GCF_020921035.1 of Rhodamnia argentea. Taxonomy (NCBI): domain Eukaryota; kingdom Viridiplantae; phylum Streptophyta; class Magnoliopsida; order Myrtales; family Myrtaceae; genus Rhodamnia; species Rhodamnia argentea. The sequence goes on from NC_063150.1 coordinate 17,173,651, forward strand.
TGTTCTCGCGTTCGATTCTTGAAATTGTTTTGTGCCTTTTGATCCTCACACACCTTTGACCATGATCGTATCCTTTTCCTGCATCGATTTCGCTTGAATACCTCGAGTCAAACCTTCGACATCATCTCGGTCCGGCCGGACTTCGGCCGGGCTATTCCAGCCGTTGCGAGCTCGATCCGAGCTCGAGGTAAGGTTCTACGACTTCTTTTAATGCTTTTTGAAGCTTGAATTAGACTAGTTATGCTGTGTGATGAGATTAGGTTATGAGAAATCGATGCTGTGCGAGCTTGATTAAGGTTGATTTTATGGATGAAATGCTTCGATTCCGAGATATGTTGATCCGGAGGGTATATCGAGTCGATCGGCGTTGGTTTGAGGCCTTTCCGGCGAGATCTCACCGTTGGATCTCGCCGGAGAGCTCTCGGCCGTCCAGTTCGTGTCGTCGCGAGGTGGAAGACGAGGCTGACGTGGCATGGTCAACGAGTCAACGCGTTTACGTGTCGAGCTCTTGGTTGGGCCGGCTCACGTTCGAGTCGGCTCGGCCATTGGCGCGAACGAGCCGGCTCGGCCTTGATCGACGGCCGGGATAATTAGATGAGTTTGATTTAGGGCCGTCGGATCGTTTTTTGTATTTTTAGATTATTAGTATATTAGATAGAAAAAATAAAAAAAATCAAAAACGTGTCGTTTTAGTTAGAGTTTGCGGCGATGTCGTTTAGGCTTTGGAATGGGAATGAACGGCTCGGGATTAAGTCCTAAGTTTAATCGTGGCCGTTCAAGGTTTTAATTGAAGTGGCGTCGTTTTGTGAAGAGGGTAAAGCGTCGTCTTTTTGGTTTTAGATACAATAGACGGCCCAGATCGAGTTTGGTTTTAATTGTGGCCGTTGAAACATTTAAAGGAATGCTTTGTCGTTTAGATTAAAGAGGAGTCGAACGGCCGAGATTGAACCATAGGACTTAATCGTGGCCGCCCGTCTTATAGTCTAAGCGGCGCGTCGTTTTGTTTGAGCGGATGCGGCGGCGACATCGTTTCAGTCAGGCGAAGATCGACGGTTGAGATCGATTCCAAGATTGATCTCGGCCGTCCATTCATTTTCTTTATATTCGAATATTAGGAAAATAGATTTAGAAAATCAAAAAAAATAGAAATAATAGGAAAATAGCATACGGCGCCGTTTTTGTGTTGAGTGAGTGGGTCTGTGGGCGGTCGGACCGGGTTGACCGGTCGTTGACCGGTTTGACCCGGTCCAGTTTATTAATAAATATTAATAAAAAAATAAATAAAAATAGATAAAATTTCCAAAAAAATCCTAAAAAATTATAAAAATGCTTAGAAAATTCATAAAAATTCCCAGATTTTCACAAAAAATTTTTAAAAAATTTCTAGATTGATTCGGGACTCATAAAGTCTGGATTGAAAATTTTGAGACTTCGAGGGTCGATCCGTGTCGATCCGGAAAATTTCCGCATTTTTTAGAAAATAAATAAAAATCCAAAAAATTAGAAAAATTAGAAAAAATTCAAGAAAATCACAAAAAATGGGAAATGGCCACATTCAACTAGCCCGACCCCGATTTTGTGATTTTCGGGTCCCGAACCTCAAAAATGACCATTCTACCCTTCCGGGCCTTCCGCCCCAAATTTTCCCGAACCAACCCCGAAACTCAAATTAGATATTTTCGTGGGTCGATAGGAGCATATTAGACTCTTTTATTGGATTGATTGTCTGAATTGATTTTGATTGTTTTGATTGCGCATTAAATTTTCCGATTGTGATTGTTAGGAATAGAAAATTCCCATCTGCATGTATACCTAGAACCGTTAGGGCCTACCTCACCCGATATTACATCCGCATGAATTCATAGGTTAGAAAATCACTCAACATCGGTAACCGAAAGGGCGTCAATGAAAATCTTGGCGTAACCAAGTCCCCGGACCCAAAAATCTCTGGTTTTCGTGGAATCAAACGGTTTCTCCCGACCGCTCGGTAGGGTTTTCCGATCATACCCTCCAATAAATTGATCGGTGGCGACTCCAAAATTGCATGTACATATTGCACATGCCACCCGACCACACAAAGGTCGATATCGATATTTGATGAAATTTTACCCGACATCGCGATTCGAGTAATGGGTCTTGGGAGAGACCCGCGATCCAAAAAAAAAATCCCGCCGACAACCGGGGTCATACATTTAAAAAAAATGGATCGGCTCGTTAACCCTCGCTCACCTCCCGCGCATCCCGACGGAGGAGGGTCGCGACAATAGGGTTAGATGGTTGTTTCTTGAAGGGGTTATGCAACGGAGAGTAATTGGCTGCAGTTAGGAGAGATGAAAACAACAAAATGTTTCCAATAGCCTAGGCTGTTGTGAAGTCGGAGAACAAGGACACTAGGTCCTGTTTTCTTAAAAAACCTAATGGCCGATCTTGGCATAACCGATGGAAGTAGTTGGGCATTTATGAGTTATCAACAAAATGTAAGATACTATCATTGAACTATTGTTTTTGCCATGACACTCATTTTTTTTATACCTTAGTAATATTTGTTGGTTTTGTTTTGTAGGAACTTGTTCCGATTATGGTTGAATTGATTAAATATGCTGAGCATAGAATGTGTGCTCGGTACAAATTGGGCGAAGAAGCATAGTGGTGATCAACTGCAGAAGCAAATTTGGTTGATTGCAAAGAGCACCAATATGGCGGACTTTAGAGTTCACATACAAGTTCTATATAACTTGTCTCTTGAAGCCTTTGAAGACTTGTTCGGGACTGAAGCAAAACATTGGTATATAGCCTTCTTTAGTGAAGAATTTACGTGCGATATCGTTGATAACAATCTTTGTGAGGCATTCAACGGCATGATTATAGGACACAAGTGCAAATCAATCCTCGGTATACTTAAAGACATTAGAGTCATGGTTATGACTAGGTTGTACAGATAGAGAGATGAATGTGCAAAGTAGCCTACACAATGTGGGTCTAGGATTGTGAAGAAATTGGGAGAGAGTATATATGGTAGTAGGTTTTGCGAGCCGATTTGAAATGGGGACGACGGATTCGAGATTATGAATAATGCTGAAAAGTATGTTGTCCACTTGGACAGGAGAAAATGTTCTTGTCGAGCGTGGCAATTGGCTGAAATACCATGTGTACATGCCATTTGTGCCATCCGGTGAGAAGAACCTCAATGCAGAGGATTATATAGATGACTATTATGAAAAAGGCCAGTATCTTGCCTCATACCAATGCATGATGTAACCACCGAGGAGTAGCAAGTTTTGGGAGGAAACGAACCATCAACCCCCAAAGCTTTTACCATTGAGGAAACAAATTGAGAGGTCTAAAAAGAAAACGAGATTGGAGGAAATTGAGAGCAGTGGTAACAAAATGAGCGGGGTTGGTAGAATGATTAGATGTTCACACTACCATGGGGAAGGGCACAACAAGGCTGGTTGTCCAACTAAGAAGCAGCAACAACAACAATCGGAGATAACACAAGCCAATCATGCGGGGCATCATAGGGTAACTGAAGCAATCATACAAGACCAACTCCATACCCAACTCAGTCCAATAGTGTACAATAGAGGAGGAAATATCCTAAGCTGTTCGTATTGTCTTTGCTTTTGTATGTAAATGCTTTGTGCATTAACTTCATTGCTTTATGTCTTTTCGCAAGTTAGAAGAAGACTAACTGAAGACATTTCTGAAAGTTGTGCACCACAACGTACACATGGTGTAATTGGAAAAAAGGATAATGGAATATGTCTATGGGTTGTTCATAGACATGAATACCGGATATAACGGTTTTGCATGTTAGTTTTTTTTAAGTGTTATGCATTTAAGATATGTCATTTAATTGATTAAAATGGTAACTGAAGGTTTTATGATTGTAGCTAGGGAGAAGTTCAAAGGTCTTGATATCTCAAGGAGGACCAAGTCAAGAATCGACTGTACTAACAAGAAGAAGCCAAGGGGAGGCAATGATAAACCAACCAATGGTTAGTGGAGCATAAGCGAAAAAGAAGCAACCAATGGCACCTCTAAGAAAAATAGTACGAAGGGCAGCCCCAAAATTACCTACTGGCCCAACCTTAGTTCTATCTCAGTCAAATGATTCTGAAAATGTGACTATACGACACGCTGCCCAAGTACTAAGATTTACAACAGTGAATGTTATACATTTAATATATGTCATTTGATTGATTGGTATAGTAACTGAAGGTTATATGATTGCTTCATAGGTGGGAAAAGTTCGAGAGGTCTTCATATCTCAAGGAAGACCAAACCAACCAATGGTTACTTGAGTACAAGCAAAAAAGAAACAATCAATGGTTACTCAAGCACAAGCGAAAAAGAAGCGACCAAGTGAAGAAAATAAAAGGAAGTGACAAGGTTATTCAGCTTGATTGATGGGAGGATTTGATTACGGAGATGATGTCCGTTGATGTTTTTTTTTAGGATTTTGAAGTTGTTATTAGAGCTGTGTTTGATATTAATGCTGCATTTTGGTTCGATATATGTTATGCAACAATGTAGTGAGATCTCAATTGCTGCATTTTGGTTGGATATACATGTGCAATAATGTGGCTAGGTGTTTATTGTTGCATTTTGGTTGGTTATGTGTTTAGAAGCAATGTTGTTAGGAGTTTTACTGCTGCATTTTTGGCTGGTGTGTTTAGCATTTTTGGTGGTGTGTTTAGCAGCAATATTTTCAATTTTATGTAAGTGAATAAGCCTGACTATTGCAATGTAAGAACAACTAAGATTGATCATGTTGTTGTTTCTAGTTTGATTGTATTTGCTATAAATCCAGAGCCAGGGCAAGGCTTGAACTTGTTGTATTTGTTCGTATAATATAAAGGCGATACTAGTGAAGAACAAGACCACATGAATGGTTTAAAAAGAAAGTGAACCTAATATAAGCTGAATATAAGCCGATACGGGTGAAGAACAAGACTAATGAATGGTTTAAAAAAGTAAACTAAGTAATCACTTTTCAAAAATTGAGGAACTTAAATCGTAACTTTTAAAGAGATGTGGTACTTAAGTAGCCACTTTGTGAAAGTTGAGTAACCTAAGTGGTTGATTTAACTAAATTATGAAACTCAAGCGATCATTTCATAAACTTGTCGGAACTTATTCCATCCTTGAACATCCATGTGCAAAATAGCGAAAACCAACCAGAAAATGCGTGATCATCTATGCTCTTGCTGCACGTCATCCATCATTTATAAAACAATGCATTTGCCCCAAAGAATCATACACACATTGCATTATCTACTTTCTTCTAGTACAACATTCTTGGCTCATATTCATTGCTCCAAATACAACAACACCGGTTCCTCAACTACGGTAGACTCAAAAGAGCCTTCTCTTTAGTAGGGTTACATATACCCATAAACTAGAACAAACCCACAAACAATAATACCACAAGAAACAATCGATAAATATCTCTTTGATTTTTCATCTTTGAAAATTCATTCTTCCAGTAGTTCACCAAATATTGCAGACCCTTTATCTCTACTTCTATTGAGTCACCATCGTCCAACTCATCTGTTAATACATGTCGACGTTCATCTCGTCCTTGAAGTAACTCCAAGATAACCTCCGTTGCTTGGTTCGAGAATTTCGCGTCAACCCACCTATAAGATAGTTGACAACAATATAATGAGTTAGCAAGAGAATTTCGTCCATGCTTGTTGCATTAGCAGGGCAAAGCAACCTAAGATATCCTCTCAAAACAAGCAAAGAAATCCTAAATCATGGCTAAAGTCATAAAAAAAATTGATAGATCAGCATAATAGAATAATGGACACCTAAAATATCTACAATTGAAGTCTTCCCTATATTTGGCACATCCATGGAACCTTCTCTTAGGATTATCTCTTGTCTAAGTTATTCTTGTTGGACTTCGTAGCCCATAATAGCAAAAACATGGAGCTTCATCTTGGCTTTGCTTGTACATTCGTGAGCTACTTGCCTTGCTTTTGCTCCCCATTGGGAATTTGACGAGTTGATTTTGGGCAATTTGAAGATTTTGAAATTCGTGGGGTTTGGTTGGGTAGGGTTAGGGTTTTTCGGATATGATTTTGCGGGTTCGGGTTGAGGGTTCTTCAAATTTGATTTTCCCCCAAATTGTTCAAGTAAGATTCGGTAGAAGGTTGGGGTTCTTCGACCTTGATTTTGCCCCAATTTGTTGAAGTAAGAAAGTGGTTCTTTAATAAGAGGAGTGTACGACGTCATTTGGCAATGTTCATTTGCTGTTTCAGCTTTTCCGGCAGCCCATGTCGGCTGGTTTTACATTATTTTAATGCCACGTAGGATTTTTCGATGACCCAAATTGTCGATGACACTCAAGTGGTCGATATTTAAAAGTTATGTTACTCAAGTGAGCGAAAAAAAAATTATTGCACTTGTGATCGCTGTACAAAAATTGTGGTACTTATACTGTACTTATCCCAATTAAATTATACATAAATGTTAAAAAAAACTAAAAAGGAGGAAAATAAATAAATTTGGACAATCACTTTAAATTAATTATCGAAGACAATTTGAGAATGGGTGAATTTAATTATGCAGGGTGGAAATAGCCCTCCGTCTTAATATAATACCTCCTTTTCGAAAAACCCTACCTCTCCTTCCCCTTCTCCTTTTCCTTCTCCATGCCTCTCTCATGGTGTAATCTGCAGCTTCAGTCTCTTCCTCCGTCAATCGATCTCTCAGCTGATACCAGCAGCTCTCCTTAGTCTCGCAAGCCGTCACCAAGATGAGGCCGCCTCAGAGAGGTAAGTCTTCGCCTCGTCCTTGTTGTTGCGACTGTGTCGGAGACGGAGGGAAATGGAGTTTAGCTTTGGGTGGTCGATGTATGCTTTTTTTTTTTTTTTCTTTCCCAGTTTGGTCCTGGTTTCATTTGACAGTCGCGGGTCAGTTTTTGAGATGTCTTTGCAACCGAGGATGATACCAAGTTTTGATTGCTGCCGTAGAAATTAGTGGAATACTGATCCTGCTTGCGTTCTGTGATTCTTGTTAGTGGAAGAAAAGTGCGTGGTTGTTGTTTTCTGCTCTGGGGATGAGCTGAGGTTGTCTTTTTTGAGATTATTCTGTCGATTTACACTCGTGTGAGTCAGTTTCATTTAGACAGTCTCTGAGCTGATGGTGGCTGATTTTATGCTGCCGTCTCTGATAATTTTGGCTTTCAATGTGCTATTTTTCGCTGTATTTGGAGATCTTAACATGGAATTTGGGAGCTTATTTATTTTTTTTTTTGACTAATGGTCGTATTTGGTCATTCTCAGGTCGTGGCAGCAGCGGCGGATTTAGGGGGGGAAGGGGCGATGGAGGGAGAGGAAGAGGGAGGGGCGGTGGTGACAGAGGCAGTGCCATGAGAGGGCGTGGTGGTGGCCGTGGTGGTGGTCGTGGTGGAAGAGGACGCGGTGGTGGTAGAGGCGGAATGAAAGGTGGAAGCAAAGTTGTGGTTGAGCCTCATAGACATGAGGGGGTGTTCATTGCTAAGGGCAAAGAAGATGCTCTTGTTACAAAGAATATGGTCCCAGGAGAGGCTGTCTACAACGAGAAGAGAGTCTCTGTGCAGGTGAATATGTTTTTTAATTTTTCTTGCTAGGTGATTGCTAGGCATTTTGCACTGATTTAATTGGTTTTCAAATATTAGAACTGATAAGCTCCCAATTCATCTCAAAATAGAAATGGAAACAAATGGTGAACAACTTGCTTATCTAGGATCAACTGGTTTTCAGACTTTTATAATGGTTCTAGGAATGCCAACTTATTTTTTTTTTTGCTATATATACTTATACCACCTGAATTTGATTAGTAAAGGAGGATCTGCCTTGGAGTTGGTTCTTTGATTTATGTGAGGTTCCTTTTGGTAGGGCTATTAGGTAAAGAGTTTTCTTCTAGAAAACATTGTTGCTACAAATGCAATTTTCTACTGTTTAGACCTTCCTGTTTCAGGAGCTTAATATTGTTGACCTCCCTTACATTCTTTAACTGTCATTCTCGTGTTAAATTTGAAAGGTTCTGTTTTTCATTGACCGAGAAATGTAACTAATCTGTGTTTTTTGGTGTTTTTTCCTCTTGTTAGAATGAAGATGGAAGTAAAGTGGAATATAGAGTGTGGAACCCCTTCAGATCAAAGTTGGCAGCTGCCATTCTTGGTGGGGTTGATGAGATATGGATTGTGAGCGTCTCTCTTCCTTTTTCTCTGGAGTACTATAGATGTGTAGCTTCTTCCATATCACTGATCATGTTTCATTATTTTCAAATTCAGAAACCTGGTGCTCGGGTTCTCTATCTAGGAGCTGCTTCTGGGACCACAGTATCTCATGTTTCTGACGTTGTTGGCCCTGTAGGTTGTTTGTTTTGGAAGAATGATTCTTTTACCAATGACTTCATCAGATGACTGACTTATAGTCTTGTGTTCCTTTTGGCGGACAGGAGTGGTGTATGCGGTTGAGTTTTCGCATCGCAGTGGAAGGGACTTAGTCAACATGGCTAAGAAGAGAACAAATGTTATTCCTATTATTGAAGATGCTAGACATCCAGCCAAGTACCGTATGTTGGTTGGAATGGTGGATGTTATATTTTCAGATGTTGCTCAGCCAGATCAGGTATAGACTTGTCTTTGCCTGTGAAAGAAATTGAATATTTTCTTATGAAGGTCTTCCTTGCCAAAGTGTAGGTCCAGGACTTCACCTTGCCTCTGGACCACTGAAAAGAAAATCCTATATCATGCATCCTATCTTCATTTCTGTTGGACTTACTGCATGGTTTTGTTATATGCTCCTAGCAACTTATTTCTCTATTTGGATTTTTCTTCTTTTATGAAAATGCAGATTTTTTACCTTTTGATCCTTGGAAGCAGGTTTCATGAATTGCCAACTTTTTATTTCTGATAATGCAAACCCATGCATTTCTTTGCCATGGAATTTTTTTTCATTTCCTCATGTATTTGTGAGGCTTCGTTTTGTATGGATGGGATGACTTGTTATTTGGGGATTAACTTCTTGGTTTTGTGATTTACCTTTTCTCACACACGCACACACCCCTGTAACTACAGTTTTCTTCATTGCTATGTTGAGTGTAAATGTTTTCCCCAGAGGGAAACTGATGCACATGAAGAATTAGCTCGGATTCCCCTTCAAGACAGCATGGGTGATGCAAGCTCGAGTTTTCTGATGCATATCTGGTTGGCTCACTCCATAATTTTTTTTTGTTTCTCTAGTTCTAATTTGATTTATTTTGTGAGATTTGAGAATGTAGTTGAATCTTTTTTTTTTTTTTTTTTTTTTAAAAATATTTTTTTCTTTCCCTTCCCCCTTTTTATTTCCTTTTTATGATTGTTACAAAGCATTTGATGAAATACTTGGATTCCCCTTCAAGACAGTTTGGGTGATGCACTCTTGAGTTCTGATGCAGGGTTTATAACCTTTCAAATTGTTTATGTTGTATGAAGCTTAAGCATTTATGAAAATCAGGTTTGTCATTTAACTAGTGTACATGACTATTTAGTTTACTATCAGCGACAACAATGTGCGGCTTCCTAAATATTTAAGTCTGGTTAGGGGTCTTTATGCATGTTATTTTCCTTCTGACCAATTGCTGATTTAAGTTACCATTTCAAACTTTGCTGATAAGGTTAACCTGACCTCCAGATTATAGCATGGCTGTGTACATTATGTTGCCTTTACGGCTTTGGGCTAGGGAATCTTAATTTAATTAAACTTTGGATGCACATGATATGTCTCTCTGATCATCTGAAAGGTCTTTTTGTATGTACTTATGGTGAAAGTTGCTGTGGCAATAGTCATGGAAGTCTCTTGACATTTGACTGTTTATCGATTGAATGCTGACTATGATAAAACTTGCATGACTTGTTGAAGCACTCATTACACTAGACTTTTTTTTTTTTTTTTGGTCAGAATTACACTAGACTTAGAACTCAGGGTAATGAAGTGTGTTCATTATACGTCAGAGGGAAAGGAATGCAAGGTCTTTGTTATTTGGATAACCGTCTGCCTGAAGATGTGTCTCGTTCATATGTGATGTTCAAATGATAAGTGGTTACATCTCAGGCAAGAATTTTGGCTCTAAATGCGTCATATTTTCTCAAGGGTGGAGGTCACTTTGTCATCTCAATAAAGGTATCTCTCTCTCTCTCTCTCTGGACAGATGCGCACTTGGTTTTCTTTATTATTATTTTTTAGATGTAGCTTGTTGGATTAGAGGACTGTTGGTCACACTCATCTTTCTTTATCACTTTCCCTTAGAAATTAAGTTAGGTAGCTGGTGCAACTTTTTGCAAGCCTAGGAGACAGGCGGTGACATCAGAAATGATCTCATCATATTTGAGGGAGGGTGAAAACCAATCAATGGGAAAAAGAAAGCGTTCCTTCAATGAGAAGAGGCGGGTAATCAATTACTTTTCGTTTTGCTTGTTTTTGCAGGCAAACTGTATCGATTCTACTGTTCCGGCCGAGATAGTATTTTCCCAGGAAGTGAAGAAGCTGCAGGCAGAGCAGTTCAAGCCTTTTGAGCAAGTCACTCTCGAGCCATTTGAGCGAGACCATGCTTGTGTCGTCGGTGGCTATCGCATGCCGAAGAAACAGAAAGCTTCTCCTGCATCATAAAAAGTCCCAGGCCACCTTGGCTGTGCGAATCTCACTATCTTTTGGTGTCTGGGGATGCACTTAGAATGTCAATCTTGATGCGTGTCTTTATTATTATTATTGGTAGTTGGAACTCCAATGGATTCAAGGTTTTTGGTAGGCTCTTGTAATGGACCAATATTCTGAAATGAGTCAGAGATTTTTTCACCTTAAGCAGTCGATATTTTTCATGTTTAATTATCTGAACCGACAATTTACTGCGTTGTTTGAATTATAAACATCTAATTTTTTTTTTTGGGATCTGACGACATCTAATTGAATAAGCTGCACACTTGCATTTCAAATTAATGAATGCTTATCAAAATTTTCAAAAAAGGGCTAATAATACTCATTATTTCCATATAAATAAGAGCACTTATTGATCAGTGTAAAATCAATTTAACATTATAGAGGATGACCAAGTATGATTCTAATATTTGATTTCCACAAGGTGTTTAGACAAAGCTAAACATGTCTGGTCTTGTTCTGTCCAAACCGTGTAGCATAACAGGCTCAACGATAATTAATTTGAGGTTGTATGGAATGGAACACAAGTACACAACCCACTAAATTTTCTTAGATTCTTATCTTTTGCATCAAAATAAATTGTTTTAAGATGGCTAAAGGAATTTCTCATTGGAAAATCTCTCATGAAAAGACGATGCACGTAATCGAAAACTTTCGAATTTTGCCAACCACCACGAAGGTTCTTTACGAACTCTTGTAAGTAGAGTACTCACATTTTTATGACTGCTCGCAATTAAAAACTACGCAAAATCGTATGGGGCGGGCAGGAAATCTTACTAGATAATTCAGTAGAATAATGACTAAAAATTGTAATGAGCGCTGGGTATAAGTAAAGTAGTTGGTCTGCATGGACAAATTGTTCACAGTGACCGCTGTAGCGAAATCCCGCCCACGCACGAGAAGTGCAATTTCGAGAGCCGGATAGGATTATACGATTTGCTTCTCAAATTCCTGCTCGGCCCCACGGGTGAATCGTTCATGAAAAGGTTCGCGGAAGAAGGAATGCATCGAGCTGTCGTCAAATTTAAAAAGTTACTTGCAGTTCTTGCAGCAATTGGGCGGAAACCCGAGTGTTGTTGAATAACAGACGAGGTCGAGTTCCCATTTTGAGCTGTGGCCGAGATCGGAGAACCGTTGTCTTCCCTGGATCTACTATACTAACATAGCATGCATCTCCTTGTTCTAGTGCTAAGCATGGAAGAAGAAAAACAATCCTACTGAAATTGCAGAAACCGACTCCGAGCACTCCTGAGTTCATATAACCTGGAAGAGAAATGTTAGATGTATTTATTCAGCAAAGTCGATAACTTTCCGGTTAAAAGCAGACTCTTATTAATAAAGCTGCATGAATGTCCTAAATCCATCGCAATTTGATGCAACTGCGATATGATGAACATATTTAAGGGATGGAGGTTTGTGATTAGGCCTGTCAACTGCTTTGATCACTAGAATTTCCTCATGCTGCCCTTAAGAGTTCTGACAATCATTCTATAGGATGAATTCTCTATTTCTGTAATGTGCATTCATGTGATTCAGGCGGCAATTCATGCCTTTTTGGTTCACGCAAAACCAGAAATTGAGGAACCATGTTTGCATTATTGACTTCATTCACATAAGCAGGCACGTGAATGCATGCCTATCGGTGCATATATGGCAATGATCCGGTCGTCCGAAGGAAAATAAAAAGCAGAAAAGCGATTGATCTTATATGTTACCTATCCTCGTAAACCAGCTGCATGAAGTTTATCCCTGATAAAATGCAGCTGAGCTGCGACTTCCGCAATGTTCGTCCGCTCTCTGCGTGCTTCGACTGAGCAGGCAACTCCGATTGCATAGACCATCTCCAGACATTCGCGAGCTGCATCACCTCTGCCAGTGCCCATATGGCTCTCCATCTCTTGAAGTAGAATAGGATCGGTAATCTCTAGGAGATGTCCAGGCAAGGCTTCTTTGACGAAGTTATGAAGGTTTAAATTTTCTCCGAACATTTCATTTGTTGGACTCACACCAGTGAACATCTCAAGCAAAAGAATGCCATAACTATAAACATCGCCTTCTCTTGAAACCATGCTTTCCATTCCATATTCTGCACTTCATTCGAATTGCAAATGAAATATAAATAATAGCAGCACAAGCGGTTGAGGCAGAAGGAAATAGTGCGCACACAATTACTGCATTTTTATTCAGTGTAATGTGTTCGTTTGCCTTTAGGGGACAGAGGAGAGGAGGCTCACCTGGAGCAGCATAGCCGACGGTTCCTCTTACACCAGCTGAGCTCATCTTCGCTTTAGCGTCATCGGTGGATTCAATCACGACCTTCGCCAAACCAAAGTCTCCAACATGTCCAACCATTTCAGCATCTAGCAGAACGTTGCTTGGCTTCAGATCACAATGGATAACAGGACTTTGCAAGTGGTTGTGGAGATAATCTAATGCTGAAGCAACATCGACGGAAATATTTATCCTCTGGATGAGACTCAATTTCTGCGCATTCCCACCTAGATTAGCTGATGATGGTCTTGGATGCAGCCAATCTTCTAGGCTCCCATTGACCATGAACTCATAAACCAAGGCCTTAAACTCATTGCCCCTATAATCAATGCCCGAGCATACTGTGAGGACTTTCAAAAGATTACGGTGTCGGACATCTCTTTAAAGCCTCGCACTCGGATAAGAAGCTCTTCACAGCTCCATGAAGCATCAAATTAAGTACCTTCACAGCAATAACAGTTCCATTCTCATCAAGGACTCCCTTGTATACAGATCCAAAACCACCGACCCCAATCAAGTTATTTGAAGAAAACCCATTGGTTGCTTTAAGGAGATTTCCGTAAGATAGATTCAGTGACGAATCATCTTTAGAACTTGAAGCTGGTTCCGTTCTTTTCTTCTTCAACCAACGAAAGTATATAAGAGCAAGAACAAGAGCTATTCCTGAAACCCCGAAGAAAATCGAGATGGCGAGCTTCCATTTAGGGATTAATATCCTGTTGGAGTTTCTAGATCTGCATTTTCGGAGATGAAATTCAGGCATTCCTGCACAAAGCTTGTCATTTCCGAAGACAAAAGTAGTGTTGGCATTACTAAAGATTCCTTTAGTGGGTAATGTGCCTTCAAAATTATTGTACGATAGATTCAGGATCCCCAATGAGTGAAGTGCCTCGAAAAACTCCGGAATCTGACCAGATAAATTGTTGTGTGAAAGATCTAGCTCCTTGACATTCCTCAACATGCTAAGAGATGAAGGAATGGAGCCTCGAAAAGAGTTCTCTTGCATTTTGAGCACTTCCAATCCAACACAACTGCCAAGACTGGCCGGAATGTCACCTTCCAACATGTTTCCAGAGACATCCAGTTGAGCCAAAAGATTCAATTTCCCGACTTCCTCAGGTAGGACACCGGTGAGATGGTTTCGAGACAAGTTCAGAAGTATAGACAGTGATGAAAGACCTATGGACTCTGGAGGTATAGTACCATTCAAGTTATTACTAGAAAGATCAAGCTCCACCAACCTTTGGCACTCCGATAGACGTGAAGGAATGTGGCCGTCAAAGTTATTGTGATTGAGATAGAGTCGTGCCAGGTTTACTAGGCTTCCTAATGAAGAAGGAATTGCTCCGGAAAACTTGTTATACGATAAATACAGTTCCACTAGGTTATGAAGATTTTCCAAACTCGAGGGGACCGTACCTGAAAACCCGTTGTGGTCCAAAAACAACCTTTCCAAGTTGACAAGATTTCCGACTACTCGAGGAATCGTGCCAAACAGTAGATTCTGGTTCAGCTTCAATTGCGAGAGAGTAACGGACAAATTACCAATGCACTTGGGCAACGTCCCGCCAAACCTGTTGTCTCCCTATGAACAAGACCTGTAGGTTGGTGGTGTTAGTCAACGAGCAAAGGAAGCTCAAATCATCGTATCCTCCACTTCCCAGATAATTAGAACCAAAGTTCCATGCTTTGAGCTTGTTTAAGCGGTCCAAAGGAGGCACATTCCCTGAGAGTTTGTTCGAATTGGCTTGTAGCAGACTCTAAAGTGGTTGCATTAGATATTGACCAAGGAATCGCTCCAGTGAATCGGTTAGAGGAAATGCTGAAAATCTCAATGTTTGGAAGAGTGAAGCCTATATTGGCAGGAAGAGTCCCTTCTATTTGGTTTACACCAATGTCGAACAGCGTCACAGAAGAAAGATTGAAGATAGATGGAGGAATTGTGCCAGACAACCTATTTAGTCCTACAGCAAGCGATTTGAGTTTGGTTAGCTTTCCAAGAGCTGAGGGTATCTTCCCACTTAATTCATTCAAAGCAAGACTGAGAATCTCTAACGAGGACATGTTTCCGATGGATGAAGGAACAGTTCCCGTCAGATGGTTCTTAGGTAAAGAGAGATACTGAAGCTCCAGCAAAGAACCAAATTCAACCGGAATTTCTCCGACCAGCCGGTTGCAACCTAGGCGGAGCCGTGTAAGGCGAGCGCAACCCGACAGGTTTCTCGGGATTTTGCCTTCCAATGTGTTGTCGAATAACTGCAAGACACGCAAACTGTGCAAATGGCCGACTTGTTGCGGGATCTCGTGACAGAAACTATTGTTGTTGAGCATCAGGACTCTCAAGAAGCTCAAGTTTCCAATGTGAGGGGAGATAGATCCGGAAAGCTTCAGATCTTGTAGGTCTAGTCCCGTGACTCTGCTGTGCCGGCGACCGCACGTGACACCATACCACCGACAATGGTGGGTCGTATGGTTCCATGAACTCAGCACCCCGTAAGGGTCCTCAGTTATCCCGGCTTTGAATGCAAGCAACGCTAGTTTGTCTGTCATGTTACTAGCTGAAGAGACAAGGCTAATACACGTCAAAAACATTACACATGCGAAAAAGAGACGACATGACGAAGTGAGCTTGAGAAAAGACAAGTTGAGTGGCTCCATAGTACTTGTGGTATGGTGAAATCTTAATTGACACCTGAAGAATGTAAGAAAGTTGAAGAAGAGGAATTTTCAGGAGCATAAACAAGTTTTGTTGTAATTTGCATAGACATGCTTCGATGGAGAATATATTTGTTTAAGAGGTCTTTGTAAGTCAAATCTCAGCCGTGCACGCCAAGCTCATGAGACAACCGGCTCCATATAACATGGCAAAAGTTCTAGTATCGGGATAAAATAGGCAAGAAAAAGAACCCTTTTTGAAAAGGTCTTTAAAAAAGGGGCCCTTCTTAATTTTGAAGAATTACATAATACCGTCTTATGTAACGATCTCATCTGATCCAATCCATTTGGACAATGTCGAAGTTAAAATAAAACTATAGTGCAGTTAATTGATTAGGGCATAGGAATTTGTAACATGATTAAAGTTTTTTTTTTTAAGGAAGAAGATAAATTTTTGCAAATTTAAATACAAGACGCAATATGTCAATTTTTATAACTCACTAAAATTGATAACTTCCAGTACGTTTGTGAACAAAAATTATCTCCATAGGGGCGATACATTACAAAGAAGATGATATCCTCTAAGTGTATGTCGTTCCCCTACACATGATATGTAGATTTTCTCTTCCTGAAGTGGTGGCCCTCGTTGTGCACATATCCCAATCTCCGAAGGTGGGATTTTAATTTTCATTTTTTCGTGTAACATTTAGTATTGATTATGAGATAAAGTATAGAAACTTAGGGCATCTCCCAGCATAATAAATAAAACTAATAATGCAGGAAGATGGAGATAGGAAGTCTCCACATAATAGCCAATACAATATTAGCCTAAGAAGGTCTAATATTTTTTATAGAAACGACGCACTTTTTCTTACAATTTTATGTACTTTACCCAAAATAATGTGGATATCATTTGATTGGTTTTGAAAACGTTTGTGTTTGCACTCCATCCAAATGCAATATATTGTTGCTAAGAATGATACCTTGAGGAGCCTTGACGCCAAGTCCTTGCTCCTAGTAGAGTTGATCATTCATTGGAGTTCATAATTTCACCCCCACTACAGAATGCCAAACCCCATGTTGTGCCAAGATACAACGCCATATACTCCCAGTCCAGTTGCACTGGCAAAATAAATGCGCATGTCTTCTAAACTAGTCAATTGACTGAAGGCATCCATCGTAATACAATCTTCGCTATCAGAAGCATGTGTCTGCAAAGAAGCTAGCCGATAAAATTTTGTAAGCTGATATCGCTGGTCCAAATTGGGCTATGCCAATCCACAATCAATCCCATTTGTCTGAGTTCATCGTAAATCTCTTTACTGTAGTATCTACCGCAAGATATGACCTAAGTTAGAGCAGGTGTCAACGTCAGAAGACCTCGCCTACTCCAGGCCCTACTGCTGCCCTTGATGTTGAGCTGCAAAATTGAAGTGCTTCTGCATTTAGTACATTGAACCCAATTTACTCCATAGAGTAGAGGACGGATGGATTTTTATTACATATCAGAGTTTCGCTCGCTCTAGCGTAGTTTATAACACAACACAATCTTAGGATTAGTCAACAATCGCGTAGGGTGTTTTCTTAGTAGGTTATGTGGTTAAAAAATGTCAAAAAAATCACCAAAATTTTAGTCAAATACCATAATTACTTATGACAAAACTATCCAATAAATGAAGAAAAATGAGGACATGAGTAAACCCAATAATCAATTATGCAGACATCCTTTTAAATCAACTCGTATTCTACTATTCACAAAAATAAAATCCAATTTTCATCATATGGACTAAATGTTCCATATATACATAATATATCCATCAAAGAATACTTGTTAAAAATTTACGTCAAAACACTTGATGATTCTTATCAATGTCTTAGCTCCAAATAATAGGATTTGGAGCAGTAGAAAAATGATTAGACAATTCATGCAAATTCAATAATGTGATTAGACAAGTTAAAAATTTATGTACTTGTTAAAAATTTACGTAAATTCGACCCTTTTGACTTGTCCAATTATAAAGCGAGTCACTTTACTGGGCCCAACAAGCAGTAGTTTTTTTACCAAAAGAAGACTCATTGACTGAAATGATCAATGACTGAATTTGACTTGGCTTCTGGTGCTCTTTTCTCTTGGCCACTTTAGCAAATGATTGGAAACATGGGCTTCGAAAGTGAAAAAGCTCCGTCTTAAAAGGCACGATCGAAAGGCCACAAACCCTATCTTTCCAATCCGACTATTTCTTTTTCACATTGGGTTCAAAAAAATGACTTAAGAGGATGCATAGTAAAAAGGAATTGACTTGGAATGGAATCGTCATTCCGCGTTCGATTCCGTTATTTTAACTTGTTTCTTACAAATAGGGTGGAATGCTTAGTCTAAGAGTGCTTATTCCTACAACCGCCATTCCATTCCTCAGCAAAATATTAACAAAATAATTTTACACGACTATTTCGAGTGTGATCTTATTTTTTTTCTTTACACATTATAATATTTTAAGACTTTCTTTTCAATCAGAAATCTTCTCCTCATCGTTCATTCACGACAAACAAACTCAAGAACTGTCGTACCCATTCCATTCCATTTATTCTTTTATGTCATTCTATTTCATTTCGTCGTACCAAATGTAGTGATATGTTTACGCGAGATATGTACTTTCTTCCTCTTGCGTGCGATGCAAACTCTGCCCACATTTGGAATCGATAATTTTGTGATAGAAAGGGAGTAGACTTGATGTTCCCAAACTGGTACTACGCATTTCCTATTGGGAAATATCAAAAACCACCATTACTTTTGCCACTATTACAAATTAACATCCTTTTTTTTCCTGACGTTACCAGATTGCCTCCTAATTTTTCACCGTGGACACCAATTTTCATGTCACACTAGTAAAAAAAAAAAAAAAAACTCGATGTGGGCGTGGGGCTGCAAAAAAAGAGAGAGAGAGAGAGAATAACATTAATTATGGTTTTGTTATTAGAACTTTGGGATTTATAATGTTTGGTATTTATTAATGTATATTGTGTTTTTGGAATTAAATGTGAACCTTAGCTTAGGTGTACAAAAATTAAAAAATATCTGATCCGGACGTCTGCTTACCTACTTAGTTGGAGAGCACTTCCACTTAACTCTTATTCCATTATCTTGGAGTTAGTGGAATCGCCCGCCAGATTCCGAATGTGTTCTTTTTAGGAACGTTGCGGTAATTTGCCTATACATGCTTCAATGGAGAATATATTTGTTCAGGAGGTCTTTGTGAGTCAAATCTCAACCGAGCACGCCAAGTTCATGAGACAACCGGCTCCATATAACACGGCAAAAGTTCTTCCGTCGGAATGAAAAGGCAAGAAAAAAAACCCTCTTTAACTTTTTAAAAGAACTCTTTTTCAAAAGGTCTTTAGACAAGGCGCCTTTTTTAATTTTGAAGAATCACATAATACCCTCTTATGTAACGATCTCACCTGATCCAATCAATCCATTTGGGCAATGACGGAATTAAGATAAAATTATAGTGCAGTTAATTGATTAGGGCATAGGAATTTATAAACGTGATTATGTTTTTATTTTAAGGTAGACTATCAATTTTTGCAAATTTAAATACAAATGGCGCAATATGCCGGTCCTTATGATCCACTAAAATTGATAACTTCCAGTACGTTTGTGGACAAAAATTATCTCCCTAGGGGGCAATACACTACAAAGAAGATGATCCATTCCTATTTTAACTGACGTTTATGTCTCGAAGAACTCAAGAATAGGGCCATACCACAGAATCCTAAGTGTATATCGTTCCCCTACACATGATATGTAGATTTTCTCTTCCTAAAGTGGTGCCCTTGCTGTGCCGAAATCCCAATCTCCGAAGGTGGGATTTTTATTTTCAATTTTTCGTGTAAAATTTAAGTATTAATTATAAGATGAAATACAAAAACTTAGGGCATCTCCCAGCATGACAAGTAGAACTAATAATGCGGGAAGATGGAGATCGGAAGTCTCCACATAATAGCCAATGCAATACTAGCCTAGGACGGTCTCAATATTTGTATAGAGTGACGTAGTTTTTCTAACAGTTTTATGCACCTCAGCCAAAATAATGTGGATATCATTTAATTTGTTTTGAAAACGTTTGTATTTGCACTCCATCCAAATGTAACATATTGTTGCTAAGAATGATACCTTGAGAAGCCTTGCCGCCCAGTCCTTGGTTTTAATAGAACTAATCATTCATTGGGGTTCATCATTCCATCCTCCTGCAGAATGCCGAATCCCACGTTGTGCCAAGATACTACACCATATACTTCAAGTCCAGTTGCACTAGAAAAATAAATGTGCTTGTCTTCTAAATGGGTCATGCAAAAATGGCACCGAATATCGACTGAAGGCACCCATCATAATATGATATCTGCTATCATAATCTTGCCTCTGCAAAGAAGCGAACCAATAAAATTATCTCCATACGGGCGATACATTACAAAGAAGTTGACCCCTAATTTTTTAACTAACAAAAATAAAATCCAATTCTTACCAATGTTTTAGCTCCAAATACTAGGATTTGGAGCAGTAAAAACTTGATTAGACAACTCATGCAAATTCAATAATCTGATTAGACAAGTTAAAAATTTAAGTACTTGTTAAAAATTTACGTTAATTTAGAGATTAAAGATGAAAAATCATTTCCACACACTTAAATTTGACGGGTTTTTTTTTCCAATTTAATTTTTTAAAAATAAATATTTACAATAATATTTTTAAAAATAAATATTTATAGATTTGGGCCACGCTCGGCGGTTGAGGTGCCACTTTAGCTGGGCCCAACAAGGCCCATATCCGGCCTCCTTTTTTATTTATTTATTTAAATTTCGTATTTTTTTAAATTATTGCTACTTATAATATTATTATTATTTTTTTGAAGCTTGTCTTAATAACATAATTAGCAAGTAATTAATGCAAAAATTTATTAATATTAATTATAGATATTAATAAATTTTTGCATTAATTATTGCTAATTATGTTATTAAGACAAGCTTCAAAAAATAATAATATTATTATAAGTAGAATAATTTAAAATAATATGAAATTTTAAAAAAAAAGGGATTAGGCCTTGTCTGGGCCGCGAGGAGCCTGGCCGGCAAGGGCCTCGCTCGCAACAGCGATGCTAAATATTAATTTTTAAAAAATATTTTTGTAAATATTTATTTTTAAAAAATTAAATTGAAAAAAAACCCAAATTCGACCCTTCTGCTTTTCCAATTATGAAGCTAGTCACTTTACTGGGCCCAACAAGCAGTAGTTTTTTACCAAAAGAAAACTCATTTGACTGCCAAGTCAATAATCAATGACTGACGTTGACTTACCATGGGAAGCCTTCTTTGCAGATGCTTAGGTGGACCTGATTCCCATATGAATCGAGTTAATCACAGCTTGAAATTTTCATTTCCTTGTCATCCGCGGGACCTGGCGGACACACCTGCGCAACAGGTGACTAATTATGCTTTCTATTTTCAATTCCATTTGAAATCAAGAGCATTAGGCACAAAAAAAAAAAAAAAAAGCTCTATTGATATTTTGAAAATCGTCTGAAAATGATAAAAAGAGAATGGGAACATGGGCTTTGAAAGTGAAAAAGCTCCGTCTTAGAAAGCACGATCGAACGCCACAAATCCTATCCTGAACAGCTACCAAACACGTGATAGAATTAAATATATCCTAGCATGATCAGCTGAGTTAGGTAAAACAAAGATTACTCGAGCCGACCAACTTACAATCCTATCAAATACGGGATAAACATTATTAAGCAAAACGCAATAATAACTATGACTTGACTCAATCAAGCTTATTCATCTGCAAAATAACTCCTATGGATTGACAAAACGCTCACCCAATGGAGATACGTGCAACTCGGGCAACAAAACTTTGAAAGTTCGGTCTGGCTAAGCTGTAATTCCAAATCAATTTCCGTCAAGTCTAATCTCTCCACGACCACGACGCACTTACCAATTTCCTACGGCAACTCATTCCTTTCTCTTTCTTTTTCTTTCCCCTTCTTTCTTTACTTTCTCGTCTTATCGTCTTCCATGCAAATGCAGATCTACTTTGCTGAGTTCTCATTATGTTCCCCGACAGCTACAGGTTACGGCACTGTACATAGTCAAGCTCATGCACCTGAAGATCCGTTCAGACTATTCTATTTTCACATTGGGTTCTAGAAGTGACTTAAAGGATACATAGTAAAAAGGAATTTACTTGGAATGGAATTATCATTCCGCCTTGGATTCTGTCACTTTAACTTGCTTCCTAGAAGAAGGGTAGAATGCTTAGTCTAAGAGTGCTTATTCCTACGACGGCCATTCCATTCCTCAGCCAAATATTAACAAAATAATTTTATACAACCATTTCAAGTGTGATCTTGTTTTTTCCTTTACACAATATACTATTTTAAGACTTCCTTTTCAATCCAGAATCTTCCCAACGCTACAAAAGATATTATCAAATTTTCTCGTTTTCGTTCCTTCACGATAAACAAACTCAAGAACTGTTGTACTCATTCCATTCCGATTCATTTTTTTTTTATGACATTCTATTTCATTTCGTCGTGCCAAATGTTGCAATATGCTACGCGAGATATATGCTTTCTTTCTATCGCATGTGATGCAGAATCTGCCCAGATTTGGAATCGACAATTTTGGGATGGAAAGGGAGTAGACGTGATGTTCCCAATAGCTATTCTGCCTCCAATTTGCAGCTGGTACTACGAATTTTCTATTGGAAAATATCAAAAACCACCATTACTTTTGCCGCAATTACCAATTAACATCTTTTCTTTTTTCTATCTTTATCAGATTTAGAGGTGGCCATTTGGAACCGTGGGCCCGGAACTGGTCCGTTGACCGGGCCCACAATTCCATAATTTTGGGAAATGGCCCGGAAACGCCAATTCCGACCCGTCATTTATAATTTAAAAAAAAAATGATGGGGCAAAGAGCCGTTGGGCTCTTTGCCCCCCCACACCAATAGGCCGTTGCCTAAAAAAAAAAATATGATGAAATTTTTAATTATTGTCTATAAATACCTATCATCTCCCTTTCATTTTTCTCACAAATTCTCTTAATAATTCTCTCAAATTGTCTCAAATCCTCTCAATTCGCTCAATTCTCTCTATCCCGCCTCAATTCTCTCAATCGGATTTCCGATCAATTCTCTCAAAAATGGCAAGTGGAAACAGAAATGCCGACAAGAGCAAGATGACTATGGGAGATTCCGAGAATCCCATTCCTGAATATGATCCTCGTGAGTATGCATGTTGGGAAGACAACGACGATAATATCAACTATGTCCCTATTCCGAACGTCGAGCACATCCCAACACAAGAAAGTCTTCATCCTTCCACTGGTGTCGAAGAAACGTCAACAGCAAATGAGCCGGAACAGAAGGGCCGAGATAATACATCCGACTTGTGGCTACACTTCGACAAGTTTCATGATGAAGGCAACGGTAAGTATAATATAAAATGTAAATATTGTTCGCAAACATATAAATTTATGAAAGGAGACGGCTACGGAACATTCCGTCGGCATCCGACAAAAAAAATCCAACGCAAGCGGGGATTGACAATACGCTACAACAAATTTTTGGGTACGCCACTTCTAATCATCATCTTATATTCCGTTACATCGATGCATTTTATAAACAAATATTAGCTGAATATGTTGCCCTTGATCATGCTCCGTTTAATACTGGTGAACATTTTAATATGAAATATTTGATAAATACTGCGTTAGTTCCGCAAGCACCAACTATTCCAAAAAATACTCTTAAACGCGAAGTTTTTCGTCTTTATAAAAAAGGAAAAAAATCTTTAGCAAAATTTTTTGCGGAATTCAATGGATGTGTGCATATAGGTAGCGATATTTTGAGTGATCCTTAGCAAATTCATTCTTATATGGGTGTTACGTATCATTGGATAAGTGACGATTGGACTATTCAAAAAAGACTTATTGTATTTCGACTTTTTGATGAAAGACATTCGGCTCATAATATTTATAGAATAATTAGGCAAGTTTTAGAAAAATATAATTTGATAAATAAAATATTTTCAATTAGTTTTGATAATGCCGCCGTAAATGCCGCCGTAAATACCGCTTCTATTCCTGAATTAGAAAATATTTGCAAACCCACTTTTGGCGGATAATTTTTTTACATTAAATGTGCTTGCCATGTTTTAAATTATGTGTACAATATGGTTTACAAACTCTTAACACTTCTCTCACCCCAATAAAGGGTGCAATTAAATTTTTATGGAGTCGCCCCCATTTTATGAAATCGTGGGGAAACTTTTGTAAACAACATGGGAGAAGGGCAAGAAGATTTCCAAAAAATATTCCGACTTATTGGAATTCTACTTACGAGTTGCTTCGGCAAACTTTTGATTACAAAGATTTATTATGTATATTTATTTCACAAAATATTCCCGA
The DNA here is from genome assembly GCF_020921035.1 of Rhodamnia argentea. NCBI lineage: Eukaryota > Viridiplantae > Streptophyta > Magnoliopsida > Myrtales > Myrtaceae > Rhodamnia > Rhodamnia argentea. The sequence continues at coordinate 17,197,737 of NC_063150.1, forward strand.
AATTACTTTACTTCCGCAACATTGGGACATTTGCAAAAAAAAATTTAGATTTTTTGAAAATTTTTAATGATGCTACCAAGACTTTATCTGGTATTTGTTATCGTTCTATGCATTTATTTTTAATAGAGTGTGTTAATATTGGTAGTGTTTTTAGTGAATATGAAAATGATACTAAATTAGCTCGAACTATTTTAGTAATGCGAGAAAAACGGTTGCATTATTATTTGCAAATTCCTCTTGTCTATTTAATTGGTATCCTTTTTTATCCACGTATTAAATTAGACGGTTTACTAGATTATTTGAATGTGTATTATCATGATTGTTTACATTTGGAAGATTTAATAGATATTTCAAATATACAAGGAGATGTTAAAGAATCTATAGTAGTATTATTTGGAGAATTTTGTAGTAGATATGGTTTAAGTGATTCCGGATCTTTACAATCTACCGCCTCACGTAGCGAATGTGGTAATTCACTTAGTAGAGGGTATAATATGCTCAAAAGTAGGCAAAAAAATAAAAAATAAAAAAGGGGCAACATGTAGTATTTTTGAATTAGAAAAATATTTAACCACTCGATTTGAGTTTCGTGATGCAAAACATAGTACAGATTTTCAAATCCTAAAGTGGTGGAAGAATTACCAAATCGATTACCCAGTTCTCGCCTTCATCGCTCGCCAAATATTAGTAACCACTTCTTCAATAGTTGCAGTTGAACAAGCATTTAGCGCTGGACGATTAGTTTTGGACTCTCGCCGGTCAAGATTAAGCCCGTAGTCCGTGGAAGCTCAAGCTTGTGTTGATGATTGGACGAGGACGAAATTTCGATACCAAGAACCGAATCGAGAACACGAATTTTTTAGCGAGGATTGTGGAGATACCACCGCCACGGGTACCACAACGGGTAGCGACGATTGACGATGAGGTAAGTTGGGGTTATCAAAGGTAAAAGAACTACATGGGTTTTGATTCTTCTATCTCCAAGGAGATATGTAGGCGCTTAATGATAATTCATTAAATTCAAGCCCATTCCTCCTCTCTCTCTTTTTTCCCACATTTTATTACAATGTACAATTTGATTATAATTTATAATTTATTATATTTATTATATTATTTATTATTTTAAAAATTAAAATTAAAAAAGGAAGCGGAAGGAATTGGCCCGGGAACCGGCCCGGAACCGCCGGTTCCGATTCGGAACCGGAACCGGCCCGGAACTAGTATTTTCAATGGCCGGTTCCGGTTCCACCTTTTCGTGGAACCGGAACCGGCCATCTCTAACCAGATTGCCTCCTAATTTTTCCCTGTGGATGCCAATTTTCATGTCACACTGGTCAAAAAGCTCGACGTGGGCGTTGGGCTGAGAGAGAGAGAGAGAGAGAGAGAGAGAGAGCAAATAAAGTGAAAAATCGGATGTCGGAGTGGCAGGCGAGGTTGACAGTGGCGGTGGGAGGATGACGGAGCTCGATAACCATTGGCGGTGTCCAGAGGTTGCAGGGCGGCATACGACGATGACGGGTGGTGGAGAGCATTAAGCTATGAGGTTTGGGGGCTAGCATTTCCGTACTCTGTTTTTATTTTTGAAAGGGAAATGTGATTTTGTGACAGTATGCCAAATGATATTTTCATAAATATGTGTATTCATTAGAAATTTTAAAACCTATTACGAAAGTGTAATTTAGTCTTAAAATTTACAAAAAGGTGCAATGGAGTCCTAAAATTTATCGAATTTACGTAATCAAGTCATTCCGTTAACCCCGCCCAATTTAACTAACGAAAAATGCTTATTTGTGACTTTTTTTAAAATATTTTCTCTTTCCTACGTGGTGATGATATGGTCAAAACGATGTCGTTTTAGCACAAATATGATTTTTTTATAAAATTTTATTAAAATTAATTTAAAAATAAAGTAAAAAAATACCCGGAACTAGCAGTGAGGGCTTCGCAGCCCTCGCCGCCACCGGCCCACAACCGTCAAGAACGGTCAGCGATTGTAGGGAAGTGGTCGACGTGGATCAGCGGGCCTTGGATCCATCCCATTGGTTTTTTTTAAAAATATAATTTTAATGATTATTTGTAAATTAATTTCAGTAAAAATCATATTAAAATCAGATTTACGTCAAAACGACATTGTTTTAGCCACGTCATTGTCATATATGAGAGAAAAAATATTAAAAAAATCATGTTAGTATTTTTCATTAGTCAAATTGGACAAAGTTAACAAAATGATTCGATTGCACAAATTAGATAAATTTTAGGACTCGATTGTATTTATTTACAAGTTTTAGGACTTTTAGTGAATATATCCCTTTTAAAAATAAAACATGAAAAAGTTGTAAAAAGAGAGGTGCATCGCGACAACTCAGCAGCTCAAGTATTATCGTGAGATTATGAGATGTGACTCTCCCTACTGGATAATGATATCGAAGCAGAAATAAGTCTTGGAAGAACAAACAAAAACTAAAAGCTCCCTTTATTTCACGGAAAATATTTTCGCTGAAAAATATTTTCCTCAACTTTCGGTGTTTGGAGGAGGAAAATGATAGGTCAATGGAAAATATTTTTCAATCAACAGAGAAAACCTTCTAAAATTAAGAAAATTTTCCTTTTTGAGAAATGAAAATCATTTTCCCTTTCCATCTCGGGCGTCTCACGTAAGTTTCTGAAATTGAAAAAATTTTCCTTTCTCTCTCCTTATTCCTGTTCTCGTAAGTTTCTGAAATTAAAAAAAATTTCCTCTCTCTCCTCAATCCACGTTCTCTCTCCTCATCCCTATTCTCTCGCCGTTCTCTCTCCTCCATCCCCGACGGAGCTGCGATCTTGAGATCTTTGCCTCCATGACGAGGCGAGCCACGATCTCGCCGGATCTAGCGAGGCCAAGACTTGCCTCCCCGTTCTTGAGCTTGGCCTCCGCCACGAGCATGTTTTAGTGGAGCCGTTCCTCGACGCTGCTGAGTCCATCGCCAAGGGTACCTTCACCTTCAACTTCCTCGCTCCCGCGCCGTGGGTGCTCGCTTGAGCTCGAGACTCTTCGGGACCGGCCGGCGTCGAGCTCGCCGGCACCGGGCTAAGGAAGGAGGGAAGAGTAGCGGAGGAGGGAAGAAGGAGCAGCAGCGGACGAAGGAGCAGCGGCATAGAAAGGAAGAAGAAGGAGGAATGAAAGGGAAAAGAAAAAAGAAAAGAAAATTAAAAAATTTAACGAAAAAATTCTAAAAAATGAAAAAAAGTAAAAAAATAATTAATAAATTATTTAAAAATGAAAAAATTATGTGCGATGGAAATTGATTTTCCTTACTAATAAGCAGAAAATATTTTCCAATTCGTTTTCAGATTTTAGCCAAACGTCGGAAAATATCGCTATTTTCCTAGGAAACGACTTCCTAAAAAATATTTTCCAGAAATGCTTCATTTTTTTCGCAAAACAAATGGAGTAACTATTTGGCGTTTTACTTTGTTGATACTGTATTTGCTACTTTATAGGATTCAGATTGCTTAAATTATTCTTCGCTATTATTGGTCGACTGCTGGGATCCGCTATTAACTCTGGCTCCGGTAGTTTAGATTTTAAAGTTAAATTCTTGGCTTCGGCTTTTGTCTGACTGGTGCTGGCGTGCAACTTCCAGGCAAAACCTTTAATATGATTTGCTGTTAAATCCCAAGCTCTCCGGTGGATCAAAAGTTCTCATCTCCTTTTTGCCTGAAGCTGGATCGCAGTTGTTGAATGCTCCGTTTAGATCCTGCAAATGCAAAGCATTCCGGCCGGTGAAGTCCAGGCAAAAACAGAGCGCTTCTTTGTTAATCCTCAATTGTGATTCATCGCTCTTGAGGATTGACATCCAAAACTAAATATATTTGCGATGTCTATCTGCTTATTGAATATTGCTTCCATGTGAGTTGAAGCTGCCTGAGATTCTTCTCGAAGAATTTCATCATCTCTGGAGTCTGAGATATCCGGAGTGATTGTTCTTGAAAAAAATTCGTAATCTTCTTGATTGAATAAATAAGTTACCAAGGTTAAATTTGATAGTGCAATGACTGGAGTTTATTCTCATTTTAGTTCCGCCTGTGCTTCTACTAATATTAGGGTAAGAAAAAACCAGTCTTCGCCTCAATGTTTTCCCAAGTAGCTCACACTACTTTTTAAGCTAACATGGCATTCCCAGACTCTTTGAATTCTATGGAGATCTCCATTTTCAGAATTTAAAGCACAGAAGGGAGCCATGTCAACAACTTCAGATGGAACAAGAAGAACTCATCCAGTAGTAGCATATCTTACACTGCACGTACCTATCTAGTCCATTTTGCAAAGACTCGGCATATTTGTGCACTTTGTAAAGTAAGGGCGCGCATGACAATACTTTTGAAATAGAATTTTTGCTCTAGAAGTGCTTCTCAATCAGAAATTCGTTTGGTAAAATAACTTTTAGAGCATAAATTCATTTGGTTATGCAATTTCAGTTTTCTATATTTGAAGCTTTTTTTTTTTAGTTCCAGAAATAGTTTTGGAGCCACTTAAAGAAGCTAAAAAGAAAAAATTACTTCTCTCAAGAAGTCAAAATCAGGATAAGACAATTCGCGTCTCTAGTCTCCTCCTGGCGATAAAAAACTGAAGTTGCATCGTCAAAATCAGTATAGGACAATCGGTCGCCATTGCGCTAACCGACTGATTGAGATCATTCTTCTCCTTCTGTGACAATAAATTGCATTGCCACCTGAGAGCAAGTCCAAAATCCGTATTGAAGACCAAAGCAACGAAGGCAAAAGTTACAGTACAAAAGAGAGAGTTGGAGACTCTTAGTATTCCTTTATTTATTCTTAAACTTTTCGTAACATGTGTCAAAGTTACATATGGATGATATTAGGGCATGCGAGCACCAACCACGGGCTTAGTTGGAGGGAAATTTGCAAACACAGCAGACTTTTATGATTTGATTTTGATTTGTAACACGCACCAAATTTGTAAACTAGACTTTTGAATTTTTTGGAATGGGTCGTGAAAAACATTTTAAACGCTTTTTAAAATAGAACATAGTTTATTTAGAAAATTGTCGAAAAAACCTTAAACCTTTTGCACTTTTGCCAATTCAGTTCTAAAGCATTCAAGTTTGCCGATTTAGCCTATTGACCAAAAATCGCTCACATCGACGCCGGCTGTCCTATGTGGTATCGCCGGCGCTGACGTAGATAATATTTAATAATACTTTTATTTTTTTAAAAGAATCTTTATTTATTTTTCCCTTTTTCCCTCTTCTTGCTCTTTGCTTTTCTTTTCTTTTCTCTTTTTTTCCCTCGGCCGGTCTTAGACGAGGGCCGCCCTCGCACAACATTAGTTGCTAGACACGTGGTAGAATTTGGGGCATTGATTATTGATTTTCTCCGTTAGAGCACCATAAAAAAATAATTTTTTTTTCTATTGGGCGCGCTTGAAATAACCTACATACTTACGGTTGAATTGTTGACACGTAAAAGCATTCACTTGCCAAATTGACTCAATCACACAAAAGTCACTTATCTAGCAATAAACTGTGTAGGTTCTTGTGTTGCATTGGCCATGATCAAACCACCATCATATTTTAAAAAGGACTCGATTGTCGATAGGTATTACAATTACATTTGCTTGCAACGACAGGTATTACAATATATACCTATTACAAGTTGGCGGCCAATTCCAGAATTTGCTTGCACCAATAGTTATGGCCGCTATCACGTAAAAAGCTATTACGTGACCCCCATTAGTAATTGTTATTAAAGGGAATGTAAATGTGAAGATTTCACATGCTAAGCAATAACACCCACTCTGGATAAATTAATTTCCGAAAGCGAGCATTTAGTAAAATTGGAAACTTAACTCAAAATGCAAATATAGGAATAAATCTAAGTTTCCCTAGTACCCCAGCCATATATTTTGTGATGTTGTAACTTAGATGCAATCTAAAAATTATCAGCATGCAAGACGTTAAAAATCGTATATCTCGTAGGATGCCTCCTAAGATATGCTAAACAAAAAATGTTAATTATGTCTCGAGTTTGAACCGTTTGCGGAATCCGAATAAATTGAAGAATGTATATCGTTTTCATAAATGGATATATTTGGGAAGAAAAGAAATCTTGGATTAGAATTTCTTTTCTTGAAAACCTCGTCAAATCTCGTGAAGATTTGTTATTCTGTTGAAGGAAGCTTATCCAAGATTGCCACCCAAGAGAATTACTCGTTTGCTCGTACAGGGGACTCAACTTTCATGTGATTGGTTGGTCAATTAAGAAAGAAGTTTTTTTGACTTCTTAAAAAGCTGCACAAACAGAGGAAATAAAAGTGAGGGCTTTTATTTCCAAGTTCCTTTAGCAGAAGAGTAAAAACAGCCACCGCACGAAGAGAAAGAAAAACGTGAGCACGCACAGTGTTCTGGTTTTGAAGGTCGTGCGCGAGAGTTTTCGTTCAGGCTCAAACATTCATCGATTTGTGCTTCGTGAGTTTTCGTATATCCGATTGAGTTGTTTTATTTGTAAACACTTAGGGTTTGGGTATAATCTAGGTGCGGGAAACACGAGCGTATTGAGCGATTGTATTTCCGATTCTCCGATTATAGTGGATTGTTCTTGCTGGCTCTCCCGTGGATGTAGGTACCGATATTCGGACCGAACCACGTAATCTCCGGTGTCCTTTATTGTTCATCGTTATTTCTCTGGGCTTTTCGCATTGATTTATTTGCAAGATCTGGGTTAGTTTCCGCTCGTTATATTTCAACAATTGGTATCAGAGCCGGGTTCGGATATTCTAGATTGTGATTTGGGGCTTTTGCTTGTCCGATTATTATCTGGATATCCTGTTATTGCAATTATGTCTGGAGTGAAAGCTGAAATTGAGAAGTTTAACGGGAGGAACAACTTTGGGTTATGGAGCCTCAAGATGGAGGCGTTATTGACAACCCAAGGTTTAGCAGAAGCATTGGAGGGCAAGGCTGAGTTGCCCGAAACGATGACAGATGCTGAAAAGGATGTGGTAATGAGGAAAGCTAGAAGTTTAATCCTGTTGAATTTATCGGATGAAGTGTTAATAGAGGTAGGCGAGGAGAAGGATACCGCAGCATTGTGGACAAAACTTCGGGCGCTCTATGTAACGAAGGGTTTGAACAATCGCTTGTATATGCTGAAGAGGATGTTCCAGTTCGGATATATCGAAGGTATGTCTATCAGAACCCATCTAGATGAATTTAATAAACTCATGATGGATTTGAAGAACGTCGGTAAGACACTTGATGATGAAGAGCGGGGCATGATGTTGTTGGCTTCCCTACCAGAGTCATGGGAGCACTTTAGCGATTCATCATTGCGAGGGCGTACTACGATTACCTCGGAAGAGGTAAAGTCCGCCTTATTTTCTAAAGAGTGGCGAGAGAAAGTTGCGAGATGACGATCTAGCGCAGGATGTAGCGCGAGGACTAGTGATTCGGGGTAGAGAGCAACAACGAGGGTCCAAGAGAGCAGCAGAGGTAAAAGCGGATCTAAGTCACGCCATAGGAAGTCCAAGGGACGCGTGAAGTGCTTTGAGTGTCACGAAGAGGGGCACATCGGGAGAGATTGTCCTAAGTTGAGAAACGAAGTGATAAGCGTAAAGCCACAACCGGTGTGGCGAATGTTCTTGAAGAGAGCACTAGTGATGCGAGAGGCCGTTTTGTGTGTGATGCAGGGTTCATCAGGAGATGAATGGGTGCTAGATTCGGGGTGTTCTTATCATATGACGCCACATAAGAACTGGTTTACTACTTACCGGACTGCAGATGGTGGTAGAGTTCCGTTGGGGAATAACGCAGCCTGCAAGGTTGTGGGGATCGGGACGATTCGGATTCGGATGCACGATGGTGTGGTGCGCACATTGACGCACGTGAGGCATGTACCGGAGCTCAAGAAGAACCTTATTTCTCCGGGGACACTCGATGATATCGGGTGTAAGTACACCGCTGAAGGTGGAGTGCTGAAGATCTCTCGAGGTGCTATGACAGTGATGAAAGGGAAGAAATTGAGTTCTCTCTATCATCTACTGGGAGAGACTGTGACAGGAGCTGCTGCGGTTTCATCGGGTGAGTCAGATTCTGATTTAACTCGTTTATGGCATATGCGTCTAGGGCACATGAGTGAGGCAGGTATGACGATGCTGAGTGATAGAGGGTTGTTAAAGGGTCAGAAGACAAGTAAGTTAGACTTATGTGAGCACTGTATCTTTGGGAAGCAGCGCAGGATTAAGTTTGTTACAGGTATTCATTCGACCAAGCAACCGGTAGAATATATTCATTCGGACGTCTGGGGCCCGTCTCCTGTTCCTTCGAAAGGAGGTGCTCGTTATATACTGACATTTATCGACGATTATTCCAGGAAAGTATGGGTATACTTTCTGAAGCACAAATCGATGTGTTTGATCGGTTCAAGAAATTTAAGGCATTGATTGAGAAGCGATCGGATAAACGGATCAAGTGCCCGAGAACCGATAACGGCATGGAGTTCTGTGGTAAAGATTTTACCGAGTTCTGCGAGAGAGAAGGGATTGTGAGACACCGCACAAGCACTGGGACACCACAGCAGAATGGCGTGGCGGAACGGAAGAACGGAACTTTACTTGAGCGGGCTCGGAGCATGCTTTCGCATGCTGGAATAGGCAAGGAATTTTGGGCCAAAGCGGTGAACATGGCATGTTACCCGATTAATCGATCTCCATCATCTGCTATCGAGTAGAAGACTCCAGAGGAAGTATGGTCGGGGAAACCTGTTGATTACTCCGGATTACGAATATTCGGATGTCCTGCGTATGCTCATGCGAGTGATGGTAAGCTTGAGCCGAGGTCGAAGAAGTGCATATTTTCGGGTTATGCACATGGGGTGAAAGGCTACCGGCTGTGGTGCACCGATCCCGGATCACCCGGTTTTCTAATTAGCAGAGATGTGATCTTCGACGAGACCGCAATGCTTCGACAGAGGAGTTCCGAGACACAACCAGCTGAACGCACGGATCATGGTGTTAGTAGTGAGGTGGAGCTTCAGGTGGAGACTCCAGAGACCTCGAAGGTAATAGATGTTCAAACTGCAGATGAAGCCGCAGTTCCTCAAGTCGGTGATAGTGAACAACGAAGACAGCCGCAGCATAGTATAGCCGCAGGCACACAAAGAAGGCAAATTAAACCACCGGTACGTTATGCTTATACTGATTTTGCTTATGCTTTGATCGTAGGTGATGAGGTGGAGACAGATGAGCCTTCGTCTTACTCCGAGGCGATGGCTAGTTCTGAGTCGTCGCAGTGGCTAGGGGCTATGAGTGAAGAGATGGAATCACTCCATCGAAATCAGACATGGGAGTTAGTTAAAGTACCCAAGAGCCAGAAGATTGTCGGAAGTAAATGGGTCTATAAACGGAAAGAGGGCATTCCCGGTATCGAGGCAGCAAGGTACAAGGCGAGGCTTGTTGCGAAGGGGTATACCCAGCGGGAGGGCATTGACTACAATGAGGTGTTTTCTCCCGTGGTAAGGCATACTTCCATTCGTGTTTTACTTGCCTTAGTTGCTGCACGGGATCTCGAGTTGGAGCAACTTGATGTAAAAACGGCGTTTCTTCACGGTGAATTGGAGGAACAGATTTACATGAGGCAGCCGGAGGGATTTGCTATTCCGGGTAAGGAAGATCATGTTTGCTTATTAAAGAAATCATTATATGGGCTGAAACAATCTCCTAGGCAATGGTATAAACGGTTTGATACTTTCATGGCGAGTCAAGACTATTCAAAAAGTCGGATGGATAGCTGTGTTTATTTTAGGAGATTAGAGGACGGGTCTTTGATATATCTGCTATTATATGTTGATGATATGTTGATAGCAGCGAAAAATATGTCCGATATTGATGTGCTGAAGAGGCAGTTAAGTGCTGAGTTTGAGATGAAAGATTTAGGTGCTGCGAAGAAAATATTGGGTATGGAGATTTTGCGTGACAGGATCGCAGGATTATTACGTCTGTCTCAAAAGAAATATATTGAGAAAATTGTCGCACGTTTTAATATGCGATCGGCGAAGTCCGTGAGTACGCCATTAGCGAAGCACTTTAAACTTTCGGTTAAGTTATCACCGCAGACTGAGGAGGAGGAGGAACATATGTCTCGTGTTCCTTATTCTAATGCCGTGGGTAGTATTATGTATGCTATGGTATGCACTAGGCCCGATATTTCACAAGCTGTCGGTGTAGTTAGTCGTTATATGAAGCGTCCAGGTAAAACTCATTGGGAAGTCGTGAAATGGATCCTCGGATATTTGAAGGGGACAGCAGACGTTGGTATAGTATACCGGAGGGACAGTGATGGCAGTGAGACCACCGGTTTTGTGGATTCTGATCATGCGGGTGACTTGGATGAGTGCGGGTCTTTAGCAGGGTACGTGTTTACGCTTGCGGGTGGTGCAATTAGTTGGAAAGCGTCCTTACGAGACCACGTAGCCTTGTCGTCGGCCGAGGCGGAGTACATGGCACTAACCTTTGTAGCGAAAGAGGCGATATGGTTACAAGGTTTGCTCTTGGACTTTGGGTTAGAACAGAAAAATGTTGACATACACTGTGATAACCAAGGTGCGATTTATCCGGCGTATAATCCGGTTTATCACGAGCGAACGAAACATATCAATATCAGGTACCACTTCATCCGAGATGTCTTATCGAAGGGTAAGGTTGTTGTGAAAAAGATTGCTACAGCAGAGAACCCCGCGGACATGATGACTAAGCCTGTTCCTTTGGCGAAGCTCAAGCTTTGCTTGAGCACTATTGGCGTCTGTGAAGAGTGATCGCCCATTGGGGCGATGGAGAGCAGCATGGATGATGAGCACTATGACTTTGGTTTCAAACTTCGAGCCAAGGTGGAGAATTGTTAATTATGTCTCGAGTTTGAACCGTTTGCGGAATCCGAATAAATTGAAGAATGTATATCGTTTTCATAAATGGATATATTTGGGAAGAAAAGAAATCTTGGATTAGAATTTCTTTTCTTGAAAACCTCGTCAAATCTCGTGAAGATTTGTTATTCTGTTGAAGGAAGCTTATCCAAGATTGCCACCCAAGAGAATTACTCGTTTGCTCGTACAGGGGACTCAACTTTCATGTGATTGGTTGGTCAATTAAGAAAGAAGTTTTTTTGACTTCTTAAAAAGCTGCACAAACAGAGGAAATAAAAGTGAGGGCTTTTATTTCCAAGTTCCTTTAGCAGAAGAGTAAAAACGGCCACCGCACGAAGAGAAAGAAAAACGTGAGCACGCACGGTGTTCTGGTTTTGAAGGTCGTGCGCGAGAGTTTTCGTTCGGGCTCAAACATTCATCGATTTGTGCTTCGTGAGTTTTCGTATATCCGATTGAGTTGTTTTATTTGTAAACACTTAGGGTTTGGGTATAATCTAGGTGCGGGAAACACGAGCGTATTGAGCGATTGTATTTCCGATTCTCCGATTATAGTGGATTGTTCTTGCTGGCTCTCCCGTGGATGTAGGTACCGATATTCGGACCGAACCACGTAATCTCCGGTGTCCTTTATTGTTCATCGTTATTTCTCCGGGCTTTTCGCATTGATTTATTTGCAAGATCTGGGTTAGTTTCCGCGCGTTATATTTCAACAAAAAAAGGGGTGAAGAAATTATATCACCGATCTAACATTGTCCTAGATGCAATGTCAAATGTGAACTGCCAAACCTAACTAGCAAACAATTTGTATCAATTCATGAACTGTCTAAAGTGCCCTATTTTCTAAAAAAAAGAAGACCTTAAAGTGGATCTTGTTTTAAATAAGGATCCGGGATGACCAAATTGTCAAAAACAAGGGCATGAAGTCGCCAAATTGTCTCAAATAAGGAGTTTTGGCAGGGCGGCGAGCATGTGACTACTCCGGCCATCAAAGATGGGGCCATACAAAGACCGCTTGAATGACTCCCAAGACTTGTTTTGCTTGAATGACAAAGGAACATAAAAAGACCGCTTGTCTAATATGGTTGAACAATTTGAATTCACTCTAATTTGTCTCTTTACATGTATACCAAGTGCACGCGGTGAATCTGGCTCCAAAGCTGCTGCTTATAATGTTGGATCATTGGAGCCTCCGGCTTTGACGTTTATGGCACTTGAAGAACCGTTTCATTTCATTATATGTACTTCATGTATTAGGATTTTACTTCAATTTTTGGGAGGTTATAATGTCTAATATAACATTGGTCAACGGAGAAATCGGTTCATCGTCCTATTTGCAAAAGATAGATAAGTTCGAGTAGATGTAGATCGTGATTGTGGACCTACTGGATTTGTGGTATGTTACCCTCTAGCTTTTACACATTGTCTGTCCACATTTGTTCCGGTGGTTTCTTTTTTTTTTCCCCAATTAATTTTCTTCTGCTTTTTTGTTTTGACATGACCACATCTCTTTGCTTTTTGGCCCCATTGTTAAGATACTAATTCAGGATTCGACGCTTGGTGCTTCACGACAATATCATATCATGGGGGAGTACCTCAGTAATTCCGATGAAGCAGAAACTCTTGAGCTATCTGCACATCAAAGCTGGTGATGGGGTTGGATGATATTCGAAGCGGTTGACCAGCCATTTAAAAACATCATGTAAAAATCGGTCGAGATTCAATTTGGTGGCCGATTTTGTAGAGTAATACGGAGGTAATGGACACAACAAGATCGAAATGATCACAACACAACCTTCGGATTTGCATTTGCTCTGCAAATCCGATGGTTTTGCTTGGAGGACGGTGTTACCTTCCATCCATTCTCATGTACTCTGAGAGATAAAGAGAGATTTGAGCTGTGTTCGACTGATTTCCCAAGAGCAACGTCTCCTCCATCAGCTATGTGGCTTAATCACTCAAGGTGAACTCTGTTTTTGGGTGGTTTCTGTTACCGCCGTTGTAGAGAAGCTTTAATCGTTCACATGCCTCCATCTGTGAGATTGACACGGCCGTTGGATTAAATACGGGGTTACCTGATATTGTAATTCTCGTTGATCAACAAGAAGAATATACCGCTCTTCGAGAACGTATCACTTTAGGAACTGGAAAATGTCGAGGACAGCCTGCTAAATTTGATTGAAATTACCAATCCCCCCTTAATTTATTTTTTTCCTTCTAATATTGAATTCTCGTAAATAAGCTTAGGCCATATTTATTTACTCGGACAATCGCTTCTACTAATTAATTCGATCATCGAGTCAGGAAGGAATTGTATCTTGCTCTTCTTTTCCTTCGATATCTTGTGTTTCCCTTTGGGTATGCAGATTTCTCAGTGTTCCCATTCAAAATCTTTTGTTTTCTTGCTGGAAATTGGTGATCCCTTTTTCAAGAAGTCTCTAGTCTAAATAATTAGCATGGCCAGTTTCTCTGCTGAAGCGACACGACAGGAATATATGCTTCAACCGTATTGGCAGTAATTTGTGTGTCAAATTTTAATTGGCATCGACATATCAATGGAACTTCCTTTTCAGTAGAAGGATGGGTAGATCCTTATAGCCATAACATGGTGTGGGCTAAAGATAAAAACCAGTTGTACTAACAAAGACCTGCTTTGAACAACACTTGATTTCAAGACCAGATCAGCTTGAGAGGAATCAGCACATAAAACGCAAAGCCCTAGGCTAAAAGGACTCTATCAACCTAACTCATGGACTAAGACCTGCTTCGATGTGATGACTAGACTTGAAGTCCTGTTTAGCACAGACAAGAACACTTTGAGAACTCTATCAATACAATAATTACATAGCATGCGAATGTACTAGGACATATAATTCACAACACTTACCTTGAATTTGACATGATCATGAACAGTGGGATCAAAACCAATTAAAGAGAAATCCGAGATAGCTTCCTCTTTTGGCTTACCCAGTGGACCAGAATTCGTTGTTCTTATACGTTATAGAGCAAGAGACCATTGCCACATGAGAGAAGTCCAAAATCCATATTGAAGACCGTAGCAACAATGGCAAAAGTTAAAATAAAAATCGGTACTTGCGCTGGTCACCGCGTCTGAGTACCAAGTCATGGGAACTGCGAGGGGTGTTCACTGTGCTTTGGCATAAGTAAAATGTTGCGATGGACAACTGAGCGCCAAACATGCGAGAGGGAGGGTGACGATGAGTTGGGAGAGGGAGGGAGAGAGAGTTGTAGACTTTCGTTATTCCTTTATATTTTTTAAACCCTTTGTAATATGTGCTCAAGTTGGAGGGCGAAAATGCCGCTTGTTGGTGTTTGATTTTGTAGGCAAGCTGTTTCGAATTTACTGTTCCAACCGAGATGGTATTTTCCCAGGAAGTGAAGAAATTGCAGGTGGAGCGATTCAAGCCTTTTCAGCAAGTCACTCTCGAGCCCTTTGAGCGAGAGCATGCTTGCGTCGTTGGTGGCTACTGCATACAAAAGAAACAGAGAGCTGCTCCTGCATTGTAAAAAGTCCCAGGCCGCCTTAGTTGTTCAATCTCCTTCTTTTAGCCTCTCAGGATGCAATTGAATGTCATTCTTTATGTATGTCTTTCTTAGATTGGGATTCCAATCTATTCAAGGTTTTTGGTAGGCTCTTGTAATGGACCAATATTCTGAAATGAGTTTGGAAAATTTCCACCTCAAGGTAGGTAATTCAATTGATGTTTTTCAAGGATTGCGAAGACGGAATGGATCAACCATCATCAAATTTAAAAGGCTACTTGCAGTTCTTGCAACTGTTGGGCTTAACCCTGAGTTATATTGGATTACAGACATGATTGAACTCTCATTATAAGTCGTACATGAAAAGGATGAGATGATTTGCTTCTCAAATTCCTGCTCTGCCTCACGGAAGAATCATACACGCAAAGGTTTGCGGGGAGGAATGCATCGAGCCACCAAAGCTGGCTGCAGTTCTTGCAGCAATTGGGCTCAAACCTGAGTCATATTGGACTACAGACAAGATTGAACCCTCATTATATGTTGTGGCCGGGACTGGAGAACCTTTGCCTTCTCTAGGTCTCCTATACTACACAGCATGCGTCCCCTCTTTCTAGTGCTAAGCATGGACGAAGGAAACTACTGAAATTGCAGAAACCGACTCCAAGCACTCCTGAGTTCATATAACCTGGAAGAGACATTTAGATTCATTTATTTTTCTGTCAAAAGCATACCCAAAATGTCCTAAATCCATTGCAATTTGATGCAACTGCGAATGAATACGCTGAACATAATTAAGGAATGGAGGATCATGATTAGCCTGTCAACTGCTTTGATCACGAGAATTTCCTCATGCTGCCCTTAGAGTTCTAACGATGGTTCCATAGGATGAATTCTCTATTCCTGTAATGTGCATTCATGTGATTCAGTTGGCAATTCATGCCTTTTTTATTCACACAAAACCAGAAAATTGAGGAACCATGTGTGCAATTTTGAATTCATCCACACAAGCAGGCACATGAATGCCTCCCTATCGGCGCATATATGGCGATGATCCGGTGGTCCAAAGGAAAATAAAAAGAAAAAGTTATATGTTACCTATCCTTGGAAACCAGCTGCATGAAGTTTATCCCTGATAAAATGCATCTGAGCTGCGACTTCTGTAATGTTCATCCGCTCTCTGCGTGCTTCGACTGAGCAGGCGATTCCGATTCCATAGACCATCTCCAGGCATTCCCGGCCTGCATCACCTCTGCCGGTGCCCATATGGCTCTCCATCTCTTGAAGTAGAAGAGGATCGGTAATCTCTAGGAGATGTCCAGGCAAGGCTTCTTTGACGAAGTTATGAAGGCTTAAATTTTCTTTGAACATTTCGTTTGTTGGACTCATGCCCGTGAACATCTCAAGCAAGAGAATGCCATAACTATAAATATCACCTTCTCTTGAAACCACGCTTTCCGTTCCATATTCTGCGCTTCATTCGAATTTCCAAATAAAAGATAAGTAATAGCAGCACAAGCAGTTGAGGCAGAAGGAAATAATGCACACACACTGCATTTTTATTGACTATAATGCATTCGTTTGCCTTTAGGGGACAGAGGAGAGGAGACTCACCTGGAGCAGCATAGCCGACAGTTCCTCTTACACCAGCTGAGCTCATCTTCGCTTTAGCGTCATCGGTGGATTCAATCACAACCTTTGCCAAACCAAAGTCTCCAACATGTCCAACCATTTCGGCATCTAGCAAGACGTTGCTTGGCTTTACATCACAATGGATAATAGGGCTTTGCAAGTGGTTGTGGAGATAATCTAATGCTGAAGCAACATCGATGGAAATATTTACCCTCTGGATGAGACTCAATTTCTGCACATTGCCACCTAGATTAGCTGATGATGGTCTTGGATGCAGCCAAACTTCTAGGCTCCCATTGACCATGAACTCATAAACCAAGGCCTTAAACTCATTGCCCCTATAATCAATGCCCGAGCATACTGTGAGGACTTTCAAAAGATTACGATGTCGGACGCTCTTTAAAGCTTCGCACTCGGATAAGAAGCACTTCATAGCTCCATGAAGCATCAAATTAAGTACCTTCACAGCAATAACAATTCCATTCTCATCGAGGACTCCCTTGTAAACAGATCCAAAACCACCGACCCCAATCAAGTTATTTGAAGAAAACCCATTGGTTGCTTTAAGGAGAATTTTATAAGATAGATTCAATGACGAATCATCTTTAGAACTTGAAGTTGGTTCTGTTCTTTTCTTCTTCAACCAACGAAAGTACATAAGAGCAAGAACAAGAGCTATTCCTGAAACCCCGAAGAAAATTGAGATGGTGAGCTTCCATTTAGGGATTAGTCTCCGGCCGGAGTTTTTAGAGCTGCATTTTCGGAGATGAAATTCAGGCATTCCTGCACAAAGCTTGTCATTTCCGGAGACAAAAGTAGCGCTGGCATTACTAAAGATTCCTTTAGTGGGTAATGTGCCTTCAAAATTATTGTACGATAGATTCAGGATCTCTAATAAGTGGAGTGCCTCGAAAAACTCTGGAATCTGACTAGATAAATTGTTGTGTGAAAGATCTAGCCCCATGATATTCCTCAACGAACTAAGAGAGGAAGGAATGGAGCCTCGAAAGGAGTTCTCCTGCATTTTGAGCACTTCCAATCCAACACAACTGCCAAGACTGGCTGGAATGTCGCCTTCCAACATGTTTCCAGAGACATCCAATTGAGCCAAAAGATTCAATTTCCCGACTTCCTTAGGCAGGACACCGGTGAGATGGTTCTGAGACAAGTTCAAAAGTATAGATAGTGATGATAGACCTATGGACTCTGGAGGTATAGTACCATTCAAGTTATTACTAGAAAGATCAAGCTCCACCAAACTTCGGCACTCCGATATACGTGAAGGAATGTGGCCGTGAAAGTTATTGTGATCCAGAGAGAGTCGTGCCAGGTTTACTAGGCTTCCTAATGCAGAAGGAATTGCTCCCGAAAACTTGTTATACGATAAATCTAGGTCCACTAGGTTATGAAGATTTCCAAAATCTGTGGGGACCGTACCTGAAAACCCGTTGTGGTCCAACAACAACCTTTCCAAATTGACAAGATTTCCGACTACTCGAGGAATCGTGCCAAACAGTAGGTTCTGGTTCAGCACCAATTGCCAGAGAGTGATGGAGAGATTACCGATGCACTGGGGCAATGTCCCGCCAAACCTGTTGTCTCCTATGAACAAGGCCTGTAGGTTGGTAGTGTTAGTCGAGCAAAGAAAGCTCAAATCATCGTATCCTCCACTCCCCAAATAATTAGAATCGAAAGTTCCATGCTCGGAGCTTGTTTAAGCGGTCCAAAGGAGGCATGTTCCCCGAAAGCTCGTTCAAATTGCGCTTGTAGCAACTCTAAAGTGGTTGCATTAGATATTGACCAAGGAATCGCTCCAGTGAATCGGTTAGAGTAAATGCTGAAAATCTCAATGTTTGGAAGAGTGAAGCCTATATTGGCAGGAAGAGTCCCTTCTATTTGGTTTTCACCGATGTCGAACAGCATCACAGAAGAAAGATTGAAGATAGATGGAGGAATTGAGCCAGACAACCTATTTCGTGCTACAGCAAGCACTATGAGTTTGGTTAGTTTTCTAAGAGCTGAGGGTATCTTCCCACTTAATTCATTATTAGAGAGACTGAGAAACTCTAATGATGACATGTTTCCGATGGATGAAGGAACAGTTCCCATTAGATGGTTCTCAGGTAAAGTGAGATACTGAAGCTCCAGCAAAGAACCAAATTCAACGGGAATTTCTCCGACCAGCCGGTTGAAACCTAGGCGGAGCTGTGTAAGGCGAGCGCAACCCGACAGGTTTCTTGGGATTTCGCCTTCCAATGTGTTGTAGAATAATTGCAAGACACGTAACCTGTGCAAATGGCTGACTTGTTGCGGGATTTTGTCGTGGAAACTATTGTTGTTTAGCATCAGGACTCTCAAGAAGCTCAAGTTTCCAATGTGAGGAGAGATGGATCCAAAAAGCTTTCTGTCTTGTAGGTCTAGTCCCGTTACTCTGTGGTGGAGGCGACCGCACCTGACACCATACCACTGACAATGGTCCGCCGTATGGTTCCATGAACTCAGCACCCCGTAAGGATCCTCAGTTATCGTGGCCTTGAATGCAAGCAATGCGAGCTTGTCCGTCCCATTATTAACTGAAGAGACTAGGCTAATGAACGGCAAAAGCACCACTACACATGTGAAAAATAGACGACATGGCGACGAGAACTCGAGGAAAGACAAGTTGAGAGACTTCATAGTACTTGACGGGAAATCGTAAGTGATACCTTAAGGAAGCTGAACAAAAGGAATTTGCAGGACCATGAACAGGATTGTAATTTGTACGTACAAGCTTCGATGGAGAAGATATTTATTTAGCAGCTGTTTGAAGTCAAATCTCAGCTGGGCACGCCAAGTTAATTAGTCATCCCGCCCCCATATATCACGGCAAATTTCTAGTAACATGGCTCGTATTGTTCACTAGCGAATGAGTCGCCTTCGTGCAATCAATTGACAATGGTTACGGAATGGACTAACGTGATAAAAACGCAAAAAAAAAAAAAACAAAAACAAAAAAAAAAAAGCAAAAGGAAAAGTCAAAGTGAATGCTTCCCATTTAACTTTGAAGAATCATATAATACATTTAAGTATTCTACTATTACTGAAGACAGCCTTTGGCAAAGGCGGAGTTAGTACATGAGTATAGCTACAAGTAAATTATGAAGTCATCCTTCAAAATCAACTAGTATTCTACTATTAACCGAAATAGCATTCAATAGCCGCGGTGTATACATTAAGTATTCATAAAAGGAACTTAAAGTACATTAACTCAAACCTCTAGCCATTTCAGACGAATACGTTAGCTCCAAATAATCGGATTTAGAGCAGTGAAAACTTGATTATAAAGCTCGTGGAAATTAAATAATTTTAATTAGACGATTAAAAGATTAAATATTCGATTAGAAATTTGCGTTAGTTCAGGGATTAAGAACAGAATTTTATCTAAATTTTATATTCCTTTTTCTTTGTCCGTCTTATCTCTAACTCTTCTCTTTTTGACTTTTACTTTACCTCTTTGCAGAGTGCCGGAGTCAAACCTTGCATCTATAATACTAGTGTCCCCACCCCCAAATCCTTTTATTTTGACTTTTTTACTTTCCCTAGTTATAACATGAGTCATTTTACGGGGGCCGACATGCTTGTAGTTTTCAACCCAGTCAATACGGGACGTGAAAGAGAATTGAGACAAAACCATATGCAAGTTGATTGTCATGTCAACTATCATTGAATGACCTTGACTACGCATCTAGAAGGCTTATGGTCCCCATTTCTCTTTGTCAACTTCGGTGGAGCCGATTCACAATGAATCGGTTCCATCACAGCCGTCGATAAAACATTTTTTTTCAATCCACTTGGAAGGGGGTGGACGCACCTATGCAACAGGTGACTCAGGACAAGGATGGCGGGGAAAGTGAACTGCACCCGACGACAATGGAGGAGTGATGGAAAGGTAGCAAGCAAGCACCGGAGAGGTGGCAACCATTTCCAAGGAGTTGAACTGAAACAATAAAAGTTGCCACCCACGTAGTTCTAGGTGTGGCTCTCACACGAGCTCCACAAAGTCCATAGCGAATGCTTCCTTTTTAACTTTGAAGAATCATATGATACCATCTTAGGTACTGACCCGACCCATTTGGACAAAGGCAGAGTTAGGATTGTTTGAATACTTAAATATGAAATCATGTTTTCATCTAATAGTTTAAACTTTTAGGATGGTTAGTAGTATTCTCACAAAATCTCACATGATATTTAAGCGGGAGGTTTAAATCTTTCGACGCCCCATTTGTCTCCCAACTTATTTATATCCACCCTTAGTACAAGGCAAAAGACCAGACTAATTAAAAATATGAATGTACTATCGTTTCAATGTATAATATCAATTTGCAAGATTTAGCTAAAAATAAATAAGTCGGTTCTAATAATCCCAGTACTTTTGTGGATCAAAATTTTCTCCAGAGGCCAATATTTGGGCGATGAATTACAAAGAAGATGATCCACTTATCTTTAAATGACATTTATGTCTTACTGGTCCACGTATTGGTGTTTCGACCCCACTGTGCATTAGTAGGCTATGTGATATATAAAATCCGAAAGTCGCATAAATTCAAGTCAAATGCCAGAAATGCTTGATTTATGTCTTGATGATCCACTATTCATAAAAGGAGATTTTTTTTTTTAAGTACGTTGAAAGTTTAAAGTATTATGTAAGTCACATCCAAACTCTAGCCGATTCAAACAAATAAGTGAATTCCAACTAATCGGATTTAGAGCAATGAAAACTTGATTGGAAAGCTCATGGAAATTGAATAATTTTGATTAGACGATTAAAAGTTTAAATACGCGATTAGGAATTTGTGTTAGTTCAAGGATTAAAAATGGAGTTTTATCTAAACTATATGTATATTTTGTCTGTTCTATGCTATTATATTCTACGATACATCTAAATTTAATATGCACCCGCTGAGAATTTGACCCGAGTCATTTTGTTGGGGCCCACATGCATGCAGTTTTGAACCAAGGCTATACGGGACGTGAAGAGAATTAAGATAAAACAATCTACAAGTTGATTGCCATGTCAACTATCAATGTCAAATATTTATCTAAATTTTATATTCACCCTCTGAGAATTTGATCTGAGTCATTTTACTGGGGCCCACATGTTTGTAGTCATCCCGCCCACATATCACGGCAAATTTCTAGTAACATGGCTCGTTTTGTTCACTAGCGAATGAGTCGACTTCATGCAATCAATTGGCGATGGTTACGGAATGGACTAACGTGATAAAAACGCAAAAAAACAAAAAACAAAAAAAAACAAAACAAAACAAAAAGGAAAGACAAAGTGAATGCTTCCCATTTAACTTTGAAGAATCGTATAATACATTAAGTATTCTACTACTCACCGGAACAGCATTTGGACAAAGGCGGAGTTAGTACATGAGTATAGCTACATGTAAATTATGAAGTCATCCTTCAAAATCAACTAGTATTCTACTATTCACCGAAACAGCATTCAATAGCCGTGGTGTATACATTAAGTATTCATAAATGGAACTTCAAGTACATTAACTCAAAACTCTAGCCGATTCAGACGAACACGTTAGCTCCAACTAATCTCAGATTTAGAGCAACGAAAACTTGATTATAAAGCTGAAGGAAATTGAATCATTTTGATTAGACGATTATAAGTTTAAATATTCGATTAAGAATTTGCGTTAGTTCAGGGATTGAAAACAGAATTTTATCTAAATTCTATTTTTTTTTGTCATATTTCTGTCTTTCATCTCTCCGACTTTTGCTTTATCTCTTTGCATAGCGCGAGAGTCAAACCTCGCATCTATAGTACCTCAAATCTTTTTATCGGTAAAGCTGCATGTCTATTGGCATTTCAATTTTATACTCACTCACTGAAAATTTGACCCTTTTTTACTTTCCCTAATTATAACATGAGTCATTTTACAGGGGCCGACATGCTTGTAGTTTTCAACCTTGTCAGCACGGGACGTGAAAGAGAATTGAGACAAAGCCATCTACAAGTTGATTGTCATGTAAACTATCATTGACTGACCTTGACTGCGCGTCTGGAAGGCTTCTGGTTCCCACTTCTCTAGGTCATTTTTTGAGCAAATACTTCCATGGAGCTGATTCACAATAAATCGATTCCATCACAGCCGTCGATAGAACATTTCTTTTCAATCCACTTAGAAGTGGGTGGACGCACCTGTGCAACAGGTGACTTAGGACAAGAATGGCGGGGAAGTGAACCGCAACCGAGGACATTGGAGGATTGACGCAAAGGCAGCAGGCGAGATAAGCACCTTTTGCACACGATTAGGAATTTGTGTTAGTTCAAGGATTAAAAATGGAATTTTATCTAAATTATATTGGTCAAGAATCTAAAATTATATATATATATATATTGGTCAAACTAAAATTTTATATTCATCTGCTGAGAATTTGACCTGAGTCGTTTTACTGGGGCCCACGTGCTTGTAGTTTTCAACCTAAGTCTACACGGCACGTGAAAGAGAATTGAGATAAACAATCTACGGGTTGATCGTCATGTCAACTCCCAATGACTGACCATGACTCCGCGTCTAGAAGGCCCTGGTCCCCATTTCTCTCAGTCATTTCTTGAGCAAATACATGATCTGCGGTTCAATTACAGCCGTTGATAAAACATTTCTTTCTCATCCATCTAGGAGGGGGCGGACGCACCTGTGCACCCGGTGTCTAGGACAAGAACGGCGGGGAAGCGAACCGCACCCGACGACATTGGAGGAGCAATGCAAAGGTACCGAGTGAGATGAGCACCGGAGAGGGGGCAACCATTCTCAAGAGACTGAAACGATAAAGGTTGCTACCTATGGTAGTTCTATGTAGAAAATAGAAAAAGTACCTTTTGAGATCACACGGTCCGACCGTTTCTATTTTCTACATTGGAATCAAGAAGAGACTTGGAACTCGCGGGCATGAAAACGAAATGACTCGGAATGTGAAACTACAAAATAAAGAAGCTCAGTAACTCCACCACACCAATTGTCCCATGAAGTTCTTCATTGGATTGAAGATTGTGAAAAAGCTTTAAGAACATTAATAAACCAATATCTACGGATAACCTTGATTGGTAAATTGTCGTTCCATTACCTCTAAGTTCTTGTGCTGATTATCGGGCAACTTTAGCCCGTTGAGTTTGGTTACGGCCGAACTCGACGAATCACCAAAACGAGGATCTGTCTCGGCAGTTCTTCCGAGAGGTCAACAAAAAAATTAGATGCCATCTTCCCGGATTCTCGACTCTCCATCTCTCTCCTTATTATGGTAGCCGGAATACACAATGATAATGCAGTTCATTTTTTTTTTTATATGTTCTAGAAAAGAAGGATTTCAAAATTCAGATTAGTTATTACTACCTATGTAGGGTAAGGTGATTATTGTATTCCGTAACGAAAATGGTACAAATAGTTCGTGAACTTTGGCTCAATAACTTTCGATTTGTTTAACGTGGTCTTTGAATTTTAACCCAATATGCAATGTGGTCCCTCAAATTTCGATTTATTTGATGTGGTCATTGAATTTTTTGTGCATGTTTAATTTAGTTTATCGACTATAAGAGAATGTTCGATATTGATCTTAAATGGGAAGAGACCACTTGATATCTTCGTATGGTTTATGGACTAAATTGAATATTTATCAAAAGTTCAAGGACCACATTTAACAAATTAAAAGTTCAAGGACGACGTTGCAAATTGGGTTAAAGTTCGGATATCACATTAAACAAATCGAAAATTCAAGGATGGTATTGCACATTGAATCAAAATTTGTGATATCCTGTAATTTGACTCGTTTTGGAGCTTTGAATAATTGAAAAGTCTCGTCGATGTATTTTAATCTAATCTCACTTGGAATTGATCCCTTTCGAATAGACTAGCCAAATGGGAATGACTAGTTAGGAAAATCAAGTATGTGGATCTAAGAACTTGATCTTGGACTGACTCTATGGCCATGAAAATTGTCGAGGGAATATTTTGGACCAATATAGGCCAATCATAGAATGATTAAGGAAAGATTTGGGTGATACCTTACGCTTGGATTACGGGTGACTCCGTTTGATCTCGTATGGGTTCCGAACATCCCTAAATTATTTTCTAACGATCGTGTCCATCGGGACTAGTGATTGACCCTCGCAATTGAATAACCACCAAGGTCGCCATGACTTGAGAAATTTTTAAATGTGATTTTAATCACGGGTCGATACGCGTAACTCCTAAAAGCCGCCCGTTAGTTCGAGATATGCTGAAATTTCTATTGATCGAGATTGATCGCGAATCGAACTTCAGAATTTGACGTCGTACTTTCAGGGGTTTCAATAAATAAATTTTGGACGTTTCCTCATCCAGTGTACAATTTCTTCACGGTTTGTCTAAATGGTTCAGGAAAAATAAAATTTGGATTGAAAATGGGAAATTACCCATTTGTCCTTGGAGAATGCCCAATTTTTCACTTGGACCAAAGGGCATTTTGGTCATTTCTCCCCCTTGGCCGAAATTTGACTAGTTTTTGTGGGGGGGGAGGGGAATTTCCATTTTTGCCCCTCTTGCATTCAAAACACCAAAATATCTCTCCCATTATTATCCTAACTTTTTATTATTGAATTTTTGGGCTTCTTCTTCATTATTGAAGAACACATTCTCTCTCTAGCTCACTCTCTCTCTCTACCTCACCCTCTTGGCCGAATTCTCTCTCTCTCCCACCTCCATTGCTGAAATTTTTCCTAGCCGCCGCCAGTATCGCCTTGAACCGTCGGAGCTCGATGTCGCGACCCTCTCCCGGAAATTATGAACGAGCGAAGGTTAACGAGCCGATCCCTCTTCACGATTTTTTTTATTATATGAGACCCCGGTTGTCGGCGTGGTGTCTTTTAGGATCGCGGGTCTCTCCCAAGACCCATTACTCGAATCGCGATGTAGGGTAAAATTTATAAAATATCGAAATTGACCTTGTGTGGTCGGGTGGCATGTGCGAGGTGTACATGCAATTTGGAGTCGCCACCGATCGATTTATTGGAAGGTACGATTGGAAAACCTTACCGAGCGGTCCGGAGAAACTGTTCGGTTCCGCGAAAACCGGAGATTATTGGGTCCGGGGACTTGGTTACGCCGAAATTTTAATCGACGCCCTTTCGGTTACCGATGTTGAGTGATTTTCTAACCTACGAATTCATGCAGATGCGATATCGGGTGAGGTAGGTTCTAACGGTTCTAGGTATACATGCAGATGGGAATTTTCTATTTCTAACAATCAAAATCAAAAATTAAAATGCGCATTCAAAACAATCAATATCAAATCAATCAAACAAATCAAGCAAACGAGCCTAAGAGGATTCTATCGATTCACAAAAATATCGAATTTGGGTTTCGGGGTGGTTCGGTAAAATTTGGGGGGCGAAAGGCCAAAAAGGGTAGAATAGTCATTTTTGGGAGTTCGGGACCCGAAAATCAAAAAATTGGGGTCGGGCCGGTTGAATGTGGCCATTTCCCATTTTTTTGTGATTTTATGGAATTTTTCTAATTTTTCTAATTTTTTTATTTATTTTCTAAAAAAGTTGGAAATTTTCCGGATCGACATTCATCGACCCTTGAAGTCTCAAAAATATCGATCCAGACTTTATGAGTCCCGAATCGATCTACAAATTTTTAGAAATTTTTTGTGAAAATCTGGGAATTTTTATGAATTTTCTAGGTATTTTTTGCAATTTTTTTTTGGATTTTTTTTGGAAATTTTTATGAATTTTTATTTATTTTTTATTAATAAACCGGATTGGGTCAACCGGTCAACGGCCGGTCAACCCGGTCCGACCGCTCGTGCACCCGCTCAAAGACCAAAACGACACCGTATGCTATTATTCTATTTATTTTTGAATTTTCTAAAATTGATTTTCTAATATTTGAATATCAAAGAAAAAGATGGACGGCCGAGATCAATTTACGGATCAATCTCGGCCGTCGGGCCTTTACTAAACAAAACGACACCGTATCAGCCTATTCAAACGGACGGTCAAGATCTACTCTGGAATTCATCTCGACCGTTGACTCGATCTCACTAAAACGACGCCGCTTCTTAACATCAAATGGACGGCCATGATTAAATCTCAAGACTTCATCTCGGCCGTCGAAGCCCACTAAGCTAAACGACGCCGCATCCACTAATATATGGACGGCTACGATTGATCCTGGATTCCATCTAGACCGTCCGTTCGTATTAACCCTAAACGACGACGCTTCTTCAAGCAAAAACAGCACCGTTTCACCTGTTTTCCAAATTTTATCTAATATACTAATATCTAAAACAATACAAAAGTCAGATCCGATGGCCCGGAATTAAACTAATCGAATTATCCTAGCCGTTCGATCAGATCTGACTCAGCCTATTCGCGCCAACGACTAGGCCGAGTCAGTGGTGAGTTGGACCAGACGGCACACGACACCCGGACGCCGACCGTTGGACCGTGCCACGTCGGCTCGGTCGTATTCAACCTCGCGACAGCTCAATGGACGGTCAGAATTGCTCCGGCGAGATCCAACGGTGAGGTCTCGCCGGATCGGCGCAAAATCACCGCAGATCTACTCGATTTAACCTCTATATTTACATATCTCGGAATCAAAACATTTCATTCACAAAATCACGAGAATCGGATCATATACGATCGCGGTATCTAGAACTTCAATCAAGCAATGTAGAGCATAATAACCAAATCTGAGCTTCGGGCACGCGTAAATTAGGTCAAGAACACTTACCTCGGGCTCCGATTGAGCCCGGAGTTGCTGGATTCGCCTGGCCAAAGTCCGTGTCACGACCCGAATCCTGCGAGCTCGTTAACATCCCACCTGGCCATGATTATGTACGGTTCTCCGGGATCCAAAGGCCAACAAATTCATGCGGAAGCAAAAACAAATCCCCGTACAGAAACAATTAACATCATGATGACTTGGGACGGTAAAAAAAAAAACAAACTTATATACATATCCACATGTTCTATACAATTTTCCAAACCTACGGCTTCGGAGGCCATTGTACAAGCCTATGACCACTAAAACAAAACGATTACGTGGTCGAAGCCTATTATACATCCAAAATAAAACAACCAACAAAAGTCAAGAGGCCAACTACCCTAGGCCTCGTCCTCGCTATTTGGTACTATATCATCTCTCGCCTCCAACTCATCCTCGTCAAGCTCAAGTGGCTGTTTCGAATCCGATGGCTCTACAACCTTCCCATCTTTTCCCGGTACCATGACCTCGGGGAATACCGAATCTCCTGGGCAGATCATTCATGCTTGCGGCGGAGGGTCCGAAATAAACAACGAACCCACGACGGGGTGAGATAAAATCTCGAGTAGGAAAATCTCTAACCCTAGATCGGGTCGCTAGTGCCTCCGGACACAATCTAGGCGAGCAACAATTTCCAACAACTCTTTCTTTCTTACCCAAAAAAATTCCCCAATTCAATTCCAGAAAATTCCACTCTTTCTCCGAAAATTCTCACACCTTCTCAAATATTCTACGTTACTCCCCTCTCTGCGTTCCACGCCTCAGTCCGACAATAAAATATTCTACGTGCTCCAGGGCACGTTTTAACCACATCAGGCCATAATATAAATATCCACATTACTTCGAAAATTGTTACGTTACTCCGAAAATATTCCACGTCACCCGAAATATTCCACGTCACTCCGGAATATTCCACGTTACTCCAGAAATATTCCACGTCACTTCAGAATATTCCACGTTACTCCAAAATATTCCACGTTCCTCCAGAATATTCCACGTTACTCCAAAATATTCTACGTTACTCCAGAATATTCCACGTTACTCCACCGCCATCAAATAAGTTCATAACATTGAGCCTCGGACCTTTATGGAACATGGCTCTATACATATACCCGGGTCTCGGACACATAGGAATACGACCCACGGATCTCGGTCTCGGACACATAGGAACACGACCGGATCAAGTCTCGGACAATTAGTCGAACACGACTCACTTTGGTCTCGGACGACTTAATTGAACACGACTTTCTTACTTTCTCGGTCTCGGACAATCAGACGAATACGGCTCACTTTGGCCTCAGACGACTTGATTGAATACGACCCTCACATTTTCTCGGTCTCGGACAATCAGACGAATACGGCTCACTTTGGCCTCGAGACGACTTGATTGAATACGACCTTCTCATTTTCTCGGTCTCGGACAATCGGACGAATACGGCTCACTTTGGCCTCAGACGACTTGATTGAATACGACCATCACATTTCCTCGGTCTCGGACAATCGGACGAATACGGCTCACTTTGGCCTCAGACGACTTGATTGAATACGACCATCACATTTTCTCGGAATAGTTCGGGACCACGTGATTCGCTCACGTTAGAGAATTAATAATTCGGGATCACCCGATTAATTCACACTAATCCAAATATTAATTCAGACTACCCAGTCAATTAATACTACCATAGTATCCAATCCACGTCATGCGACCATATTACGCTAACGTAGCAATTTATAAATCACGTGCCATTACAATTATACTAACGTGGAAATATATCACGGCCGAACAATGATAATTTTCTAACATATAATTAATTCACGACCATAGTACTATACTATAATAATGTCACATTTAATTAGCACCGTGGCGTAACGACTTTATGTCACATAAAAGTAACTCTAGTTAATATTTAAACTAACCATGGTTCAAAAACTAACTAGAATCAAATACTAACCTAACCATGATTAATAAATAGCATAAAACAACCATAGTTGAACAAAAAGTAACTAGGGTTGGTAGGGTAACCATGGTCAAACTTTGACCAAACAAAAATCCTCTTGCAATTACTATTCATTGCAAGAACAAGCATATCTCACCTCCATTTCTGCAATTTTCGTCCAACCCCTCCACAAGCTCCAATCCAACACTTTTCTTCATAAAAAATTCACAATTTCATGGTCTTTTAGCAACCTAACCACCTAATTTAGGTTTAGAAACAATCCTACCTCAAAAACTCGTAAAAACCTCCGTTGAACGGTTGAGGAAAAGCTTGAATCGAGCGGCGATTCCGGCGGTCCTTGCACGGCCGGCGACTCGGCGACGTTCTAGCGACTCCAAGCGCTCCAAAGCGACACCAAAGAAGGCTTGAAGAATTTTCGGCAACGGAGGGTGAGAGAGAGGGTGTTCGGCCAAGTGAGGGAGAGGGAGAGTGAGGTAGAGAGAAAGTGAGCTAGAGAGAGAGAGAGAGTCTTTGGATAAAGAAGAAGAAGATGCCAATATAATAATTAATATAGGTTAATAATAATTAATTATGCTCCCAAAGTCAAGAGAAAAATAATTATCTCCCCTCATTGACTAGTCAATCTCGGCCAAAGGGGAAAATGGCCAAAATACCCTTAGTTTCAAGTGAAAAATGGGGTATTTTTCGAGGGCAAATGGGTCCTTTCCCATATCCAAGTCCAAATATACTTTTCCCGAACCTCTTTGGGGCGAACCGCGAAGGAATTTCACACAGGATGAGGAAACATCCAAAATTTTATTTATTGAAACCCCTGAAGATCCGACGTCAAATTCTAAAGCTCGATTCGCAATCAATCTCGATCAATAGAATTTTCAGCGTATCTCAAACTAACGGGCGGCTTTTAGGAGCTATGCGTATCGACCCGTGATTAAAATCACGTTTAAGAATTACTCGAGCCTTGGCGACCTTGGTTGTCATTCAATTGTGAGGGTCAATCACTAGTCCCGATGGACACGATCGTTAGAGAATAATTCGGGGACGTTCGGAACCCATACGAGGTCAAACGGAATCACCCGAGATCCAAGCGTAGGGTATTATCCAAATCATTCCTTAATCATTCTAGGATCGGCCTATATTGGTCCGGAATATTCCCTCGACAATTTTCATGGCCAAAGAGTCAATCCAGGATCAAGTTCTTAGGTCCACGTACTTGATCTTCCTAGCTAGCCATTCCCATTTGGTTAGTACGCTCGAGAGGGATCAACTCCGAGTGAGATTAGACTGAAATACATCAATGAGACCTTTCATTTATTCAAAGCTTCGAAAGTGGGTCGGAATTCAGGATGTCACAATTCTTTCCCCCTTACAAAAATTTCGTCCTCGAAATTTGCAATCCTCCAATCATCTCGTCTTATGGGGTGCGACGCCTCATCACTACTACGCTTCCCAAAGTAGTTCTTGTCGTCACTTGACACTTCGGTAACGTCCTTAACAGCAATGGTTTTCATCCTTCAAAACTTTTATTCTTTGGTCCTCCATTGTGTTCACCTTCCTCTTCCCTTTTGACATTCGCAAAATCTGTTGGTAGCATGCCCTCGAGTATTCAAATCACCTCTTCAATTGACTATTGGTCCAAGAATAACATGCATACCTTACTACAATCCAGCTTTTTCTAATTCTGGACTGAAGGTCTTTCCAAAGCATCGCATAAAACTCATGGCCTTTATCAACTTGCCCTCTATTATTCAAATCGAGTCGTAACATTCTCGACTCCTTAAGCAAGTTCAAGATTACTTTTGTAGTAATTTGCTCTCAATTCCATTTGAAAACCTTCAACGATCATAGTAATCTTTCGATTTTCAAGGTCATGCCTCTTCCTGGCCGGCATGTCTCATCCTTGACCACATGTAAGACTAATCTAACATTCAGTCCATTCCATTGGACATCGTAATTCTCCCCTCAAATTTCGATGAGGTCATATCTTTAGATTCCTCTCCACTATTGAACTCGTACACTCGTCTATTGAACTCCATAGTTTCTATCGTCAACTTCGAGAT
The DNA here is from genome assembly GCF_020921035.1 of Rhodamnia argentea. Taxonomy (NCBI): domain Eukaryota; kingdom Viridiplantae; phylum Streptophyta; class Magnoliopsida; order Myrtales; family Myrtaceae; genus Rhodamnia; species Rhodamnia argentea. The sequence continues at coordinate 17,228,607 of NC_063150.1, forward strand.
TTCTTTTCCAAGTAATTAGAAGTTTGGATTTTCTCCTTATTCTATTCGTTTCCATGACCCTTAGAAGTCCGGGTCCATTCATCGCCACATCTCAATTCCTTTCTGACCTTCAAGCTTGATGCTTCAAGTAGCCATCAAACTAGTCAATTGGTAAACTTCCAATTTAGAAGTTGAATCTCTTATTCCTCACAGTGAGGTCTATCCCTTCGTTGCCAAATGCAAGACGCTCAATTTTCAATTGTATGCCTCTGCTACCTAATTTACCATTCCTTAGCGATAAGGGCATCTCAATCATGACCTTTCCTTTAGTTCCCTTTAGTGCGGTCAATATTTCTAACTCTTGTAGTTCACATAGTTGCGAGGTCATTCCTTGCACAAGCAACGCTCTCATTTTCATAAACGGTTTCATCCATCCGCACTACATCTCGTCTTTAGTCCTTTTCATCAATGGAATAATTCTTGTGGGGAATCTTCCTACGATCCGTCTATGACAGTTCATCAATTTCGGGAAACTTCAAATTTCAATAACTCACATCGACCTTAGTCGATCCATCATCACTTTTTACTCTTGAAGGATTCATAGGGATCCCCTCTCTCGGACTCCACATGACCAATGAATTTCACCTCATCCGACCCAAAACTCGCACTCTTCACACTTAGCATATCATGATTGTCTCCTCGGGGTCAAGCTTCTCGTGACTCCTTAAACGAGTCCGATCATCGTCTCTGAGATGGTAACAATTAATTCAATTATTTCTTGAATGCCCAATCCGATTATTATCAGCTCTTGCTACCAAGTGTTGATTCATTTAATTTGTCATCCGCACCATCCACTTGAGAGCTTATACTTTGGCTCTTTGTCCTTATAGGTTTCCGGTTAGACCATGCCGCATTTTATTCATTTTTGTCACTCTTTCCTCGGGAAGCATCGGTGCCTCAATCTCTTGGTTCCACAACCAGCTAATGCGATCTTGTCCCCATTTCATTCATTTAATCGAACATCAACATTTCCCGGAATTCAACATTGTCTACAAGACGGCTCCTTAGAAAAATTTTACGGAGATCATTTGAATTTGCGTCTTCTTTCTCGGTCTAGATGTTCAATCTTAATGCCACGACAATTAGAACTTTCTCTTCCTTCCACATTAGGGTCTCTTACCCTATGAAGGAAAGTATACACTTCAGTGGCATTCTTCTACCTCAAATCCACCTTGTCCTTGAAGTCCACGCCAATAGCGGTGTTCTTACTCCAGGATTCAAATGCCCCCACACTTGACATTCTCTTCTAATAACCCAGTCATCTTTAGTGACAAGGTTCAAAGGAGTCGAGGTTCTTCCTTGGTCTCCGCACATCCACACCTTGGATATCTTAATTGATCAAATCAATTCACCTTACGGGTTACAATCCAAGTACCCCTTTTTGCTTACTCATCCATCCATGAACACCGTGAGTAGTCGGGACTATCAAGTCCATTCACTTTCCTGATCCAATCACCCTTTAAAAAAAAATGACGCCCTATCCTTTAGGATGATAACTCACAATACCACTGCCGGTGGTCCCGATTCAACCTCACTCAATCGCATATAAATCAACAAAGTCGGCAAGCGACATAATTTTTTTTTTTTTTTCATAATCTTCCCGTGACGAGAAGAGAAGAAACATCAATCTTTCATTACGGGTTTTACGCCGAGGTAATAGTCATTCCTCACAGGCACATTCTATGCTCCATAAGTGAAAATTCCCTTACTCGCAATCCATGAACAGAAATTCTCTTGCTTATTCTTCTTCCGATTATCCACTTCATTCATTACAACCCATTACCATTTCTCAGAATTAGGAGTGACAACTAGCCGTAAGGCTTTCGAATTTCAATCCACTCGGGGACTTCTCGTTTCATTCAAAGGGTCCTTAACCACCCTTAGTACACTTAGACGACTTCGAGAACTTTGTCTCGTATTGGTTGATCGCCTTCGGATCTTTGCAACGTTATTGAAGTTCAGGCAATCCTTACTTTCGAGAAACCTCAGAAAGTATTTTCTATTGAACAACTTAGCGAAGGCAATCTAGGTAGATATCATGCCTTCAAGGAAAAACTCTTCCTTTGATGACCTTTCACCAAATAACGACAGCCTCTTAAGGCTAGTAACTGCCAGGGTCACTTTCTTTTCATCCGTGCACCCAAAACCTCGGAGGTTTCCTTACACAATCCCCAATCCGGAGAAAGACAGTTTTAAATTTACTCTCCATCAAACTTAATCAATCTCACTCTTATGCATTCTTCCACAAGCTTTCTTTCAAACGATTTTTCTTTTCCATTCTCTTTCGTCTACAATCTCTACCATTTACTTTACTAACAACACAATCAACAGTAGGAGTCTTATCTGCTTTAGGTAACAACGGCAGCTCCTTCTCGAGTCCGCTTATCCATCGAATTCCAAATTCCTTTCAAGGTTTTCTTGACCCATTCAACTCTTGGGTTTTGCACAATTTACAAGCTCGGCCAAACGTTCTTCTAGCGCTCATACTCTCGTGGTTCATATTTACTCACTTATCATGATTCCTTTCGGTTCTTGAATTTTCTCATATTTTTCATACTTGAGCAAAATGCTCCTCTAGTGACCATACTTTGGTTGTTCGACCTCATTAGGTTCTTATGGCACTTGAACCACTACAATTCCCTCTAGGAATTGAAGACTTAAGTCATCTATTCGAGTCTAGCAGGTTCCGGGCTGCTCCTCTCATTATCTCGTCACCAAGCAATCAACCACCCAAGTGGTTCTTAGGTAACTCTCAACTACTGGCCAATTATCCAAGGGTTCCAAGTCACCCTTTACCGGTGACTATCTATCAAGTTAGCCTCAACGAGGCAATTTCTCAATTATCCACCAATTACTAAGCATGCCTCAACTAGGCCAACATCAAGCAATTATTCAAGACATTACTTAAGTGAGTCAATCGCTCATACTTTAACTATAAAGGCACCTGTTCCTCTAATACGAAAACAATAGACTATCGCACTTTCGGAAGATACCGGTTCAACGGGGTATGAACCCCACACGCCGTCTAATCTCTCGGTTAGACCTTTGCCATAACAATCACATGATGCCAACTACATAACGGCATCCACTGCCCAAGACGAAGCCTTTAATCATACCAATCCCAGGCACCATCACAAATGCCAAGCAAATTTTGAAATTTCACCTTGAGGATCAACTCGGTGCAACACGTCTCTTAATCAAGATCAAACTTAACTTGATACCTAGACTTTCCCTTTCAATTTATGGCCTGGTTCATTCTTGCCTCCTTGATATTTTAGAAGCCTGTCGGGAGCCGCTCCTTGTCCGGACCTCTCTGTCCCGGCGATCACCCCCCGCCCTCATCGGACACGGTCGTTGCAAGTTGTCCCAAGTCATACATCTACGGAGGAAGCCCCGTTCCACATGTCCCATACCATGCTTCATTACGGTTTATAGGTATCCCGTCAACTTGTCCCATACCAAGCAACAGTTTATTAGGTCTGATAGTGATAAGCTCACGCATGCACATCCCTCGACTTTCGTTTTAATGTTACAAACACCTCTTTGCATGATTGTCCTCGTTACTCGACGTACCATAGTCGCTTCCGGATCAATTCTTATCCACAAAAGATCTCTAACTCCACCAATGACTGTCACGTCTCATAGATCAATTGCCTATGTTCTAGCATATTCTTCAAGTTGAGTCATTGACAAACCATAATCATAGTCATATAATCCAACCGACCCTTCACTCAAAAGCAATCGTCTATTAGCCTCAACCACATGTACACCCTCAAAATCCATACTTATGACTCCTCAATTTCCTGCTTGCTCACTTATAAACCTCAATAATATCATCACCCAAATTTACCAATAAAACAAAACGATACTAGAACCATTAGAATACAATACAAGTTCAAGCCTATAATCCTCAAAATTCAGAAATCAATGCCTTATCCTAAGGGTCCCAGTATCTAATCGTCCCCAAGTCATCACTCCTTATTACTCCAAGTCTCAATCTCATTTGATCGAGCTGACCTTGCTCCGATACCACTTCAAACGGGGATGTCACGACCCGAATCCTGCGAGCTCGTTAACATCCCACCTGGCCATGATTATGTACGGTTCTCCAGGATCCAAAGGCCAACAAATTCATGCGGAAGCAAAAACAAATCCCCGTACAGAAACAATTAACATCATGATGACTTGGGACGGTAAAAAAAAAAACAAACTTATATACATATCCACATGTTCTATACAATTTTCCAAACCTACGGCTTCGGAGGCCCTTTGTACAAGCCTATGACCACTAAAACAAAACGATTACGTGGTCGAAGCCTATTATACATCCAAAATAAAACAACCAACAAAAGTCAAGAGGCCAACTACCCTAGGCCTCGTCCTCGCTATTTGGTACTATATCATCTCTCGCCTCCAACTCATCCTCGTCAAGCTCAAGTGGCTGTTTCGAATCCGATGGCTCTACAACCTTCCCATCTTTTCCCGGTACCATGACCTCGGGGAATACCGAATCTCCTGGGCAGATCATTCATGCTTGCGGCGGAGGGTCCGAAATAAACAACGAACCCACGACTGGGGTGAGATAAAATCTCAAAGTAGGAAAATCTCTAACCCTAGATCAGGTCGCTAGTGCCTCCAGACACAATCTAGGCGAGCAACAATTTCCAACAACTCTTTCTTTCTTACCCAAAAAAATTCCCCAATTCAATTCCAGAAAATTCCACTCTTTCTCCGAAAATTCTCACACCTTCTCAAATATTCTACGTTACTCCCCTCTCTGCGTTCCACGCCTCGGCCGACAATAAAATATTCTACGTGCTCCAGGGCACGTTTTAACCACATCAGGCCATAATATAAATATCCACATTACTTCGAAAATTGTTACGTTACTCGAAAATATTCCACGTCACTCCGAGAAATATTCCACGTCACTCCGAATATTCCACGTTACTCGAGAAATATTCCACGTCACTTCAGAATATTCCACGTTACTCCAAAATATTCCACGTTCCTCCAGAATATTCCACGTTACTCCAAAATATTCTACGTTACTCCAGAATATTCCACGTTACTCCACCGCCATCAAATAAGTTCATAACATTGAGCCTCGGACCTTTATGGAACATGGCTCTATACATATACCGGGGTCTCGGACACATAGGAATACGACCCACGGATCTCGGTCTCGGACACATAGGAACACGACCGGATCAAGTCTCGGACAATTAGTCGAACACGACTCACTTTGGTCTCGGACGACTTAATTGAACACGACTTTCTTACTTTCTCGGTCTCGTACAATCATCGACGAATACGGCTCACTTTGGCCTCGGACGACTTGATTGAATACGACCCTCACATTTTCTCGGTCTCGGACAATCGAGACGAATACGGCTCACTTTGGCCTCGCACGACTTGATTGAATACGACCTTCTCATTTTCTCGGTCTCGGACAATCGGACGAATACGGCTCACTTTGGCCTCGGACGACTTGATTGAATACGACCATCACATTTCCTCGGTCTCGGACAATCAGACGAATACGGCTCACTTTGGCCTCAGACGACTTGATTGAATACGACCATCACATTTTCTCAGAATAGTTCGGGACCACGTGATTCGCTCACGTTAGAGAATTAATAATTCGGGATCACCCGATTAATTCACACTAATCCAAATATTAATTCGAGACTACCCGGTCAATTAATACTACCATAGTATCCAATCCACGTCATGCGACCATATTACGCTAACGTAGCAATTTATAAATCACGTGCCATTACAATTATACTAACGTGGAAATATATCACGGCCGAACAATGATAATTTTCTAACATATAATTAATTCACGACCATAGTACTATACTATAATAATGTCACATTTAATTAGCACCGTGGCGTAACGACTTTATGTCACATAAAAGTAACTCTAGTTAATATTTAAACTAACCATGGTTCAAAAACTAACTAGAGTCAAATACTAACCTAACCATGATTAATAAATAGCATAAAGCAACCATAGTTGAACAAAAAGTAACTAGGGTTGGTAGGGTAACCATGGTCAAACTTTGACCAAACAAAAATCCTCTTGCAATTACTATTCATTGCAAGAACAAGCATATCTCACCTCCATTTCTGCAATTTTCGTCCAACCCCTCCACAAGCTCCAATCCAACACTTTTCTTCATCAAAAATTCACAATTTCATGGTCTTTTAGCAACCTAACCACCTAATTTAGGTTTAGAAACAATCCTACCTCAAAAACTCGCAAAAACCTCCGTTGAACGGTTGAGGAAAAGCTTGAATCGAGCGGCGATTCCGGCGGTCCTTGCACGGCCGGCGACTCGGCGACGTTCTAGCGACTCCAAGCGCTCCAAAGCGACACCAAAGAAGGCTTGAAGAATTTTCGGCAACGGAGGGTGAGAGAGAGGGTGTTCGGCCAAGTGAGGGAGAGGGAGAGTGAGGTAGAGAGAAAGTGAGCTAGAGAGAGAGAGAGAGTCTTTGGATAAAGAAGAAGAAGATGCCAATATAATAATTAATATAGGTTAATAATAATTAATTATGCTCCCAAAGTCAAGAGAAAAATAATTATCTCCCCTCATTGACTAGTCAATCTCGGCCAAAGGGGAAAATGGCCAAAATACCCTTAGTTTCAAGTGAAAAATGGGGTATTTTTCGAGGGCAAATGGGTCCTTTCCCATATCCAGTCCAAATATACTTTTCCTGAACCTCTTTGGGGCGAACCGCGAAGGAATTTCACACAGGATGAGGAAACATCCAAAATTTTATTTATTGAAACCCCTGAAGATCCGACGTCAAATTCTAAAGCTCGATTCGCAATCAATCTCGATCAATAGAATTTTCAGCGTATCTCAAACTAACGGGCGGCTTTTAGGAGCTACGCGTATCGACCCGTGATTAAAATCACGTTTAAGAATTACTCGAGCCTTGGCGACCTTGGTTGTCATTCAATTGTGAGGGTCAATCACTAGTCCCGATGGACACGATCGTTAGAGAATAATTCGGGGACGTTCGGAACCCATACGAGGTCAAACGGAATCACCCGAGATCCAAGCGTAGGGTATTATCCAAATCATTCCTTAATCATTCTAGGATCGGCCTATATTGGTCCGGAATATTCCCTCGACAATTTTCATGGCCAAAGAGTCAATCCGGGATCAAGTTCTTAGGTCCACGTACTTGATCTTCCTAGCTAGCCATTCCCATTTGGTTAGTCTGCTCGAGAGGGATCAACTCCGAGTGAGATTAGACTGAAATACATCAATGAGACCTTTCATTTATTCAAAGCTTCGAAAGTGGGTCGGAATTCGGGATGTCACGAGTCCGACCGGTCGCGACCGGTTGGAGGTTCGATTCAAGTGACTCGGGCGAAATCAATGCAAAAGTGGAATGCGATTGTGATTAGTGAAGTTCAAGCAGTAAAAGGCACACGGTAATTGAGAAAATCGTGATCGCGAAGATGAGATGCCATGATTACACAGTAGAAGGAAATGAAGCTCGACTCACCTGATATGGAGGTTTGAGGCCGAACGAGCTGCCGCGATCGTCTTCTGGAAGTTTGAAGAAGCTTCTGGCGGTGGTCCGGTGACCTGATTTGGCCGGGAACGACGGCGACGAAGATCTCACGGTCTCGGTCCGCAACTTTGACCAATCTTCGCCGGAGCCTCTCTCTCTAGCTTTCCCTCTCTTTCTCTCTCTATTCTGGTGTGTTGAGCGAGCAAATGAGCCCCCTCCTTTCTAGAATCTTCTCTGGCTTTTATACTCGTTTTTTTGAAAAATTGGCGCGTCGGACGTGAGCTGGCCGAGGCTCTCACGTGCTAATCACATGCGTATAGGTTCGCCGGACGGTGACGGAATCATTACGATTCCGTCCAAGCCCGTTAGAAGTCCATCGAGCCTCAAGTGAACACAAATTGCATCTTGGGTTGAGAGTGTTGACTTTTTACGTCACCGAGATTTTGACCGGCTCGCCGGAGCTCGTCCGGCGGCCATTGTCCCCGAAACCAGGCTTAATCGACGCATGGTTACTTCAGGTATAAAACGCCCAAGTCAATTAGTCCAATTACCTTCGATTGCCCGGTCAATTTGCTCGTCAAAATTCACCCAAACACTATTCATTCGCACAGACGTTCTGAAGAAGATGAAGTACTGTTACGGACCGGTTCGACCGGTCCGACCGGTGATCAGACCGGTCCGAACCGGTTCAGACAGTAATTTTTGTAAAATTTTCAAAATTAATCCAAATTGACTGGGAATTTTCACAATTAAACCTCAAAATTGAACTTAGGGGCCTGGATATTATCTAGAAATACAATTTTGCCCAAAAGTTTTTATCAATTTGCACAAAAACCCCAAATTTTTCTATTTGCCCAAATTGGGAAAAATTTCAATTGGACGTCAATTTGATAAAATTGGACTACGAGACCTATGCCAATCGATTCAGAATGCGCCAAAACCCTAGGGGTGGTCCCATTGTGTATAGAAAGTTCACCAATTGAAAGTAATTTCAAAAATTGCAAAGTTGAGGGACTTAATTGCAAAAATTTTAAGAATTTCTGTGCAATTCGTGCAATTCGCGCAATTGAGGGTGCAATTCATCAAATTGAAGTTCAAAGGGACTGTAATTGAATGTTTAGACAACAAATGTGCAAAAATTGCAAATAAAAAGACTCAATTTGTATTTTTTATGAAAATTCAACCTTAGGCGTTGTGAAGGAACACCTAAAATTGAACTCAATTTTTGATTTTTCTTGAGGTCAATATTAAAAGGGAATTAAAATAAAAATATTGGATATTTTTCTGTATTTTTGCGACCTCGAAAAGCATTTTTTTTATAAATTTTCAAGTATTTTCCTATTTCCCGAAAATATTTAAAAAATGTAAAAAAATATGAAAAATTATTTTTTGTTCCAAATTGGTTCCTTATGCTTGGCCAAGGCTTCCAATGTTGATTTTTTTTTAATTTTTTTGATTTTTTTGTGAATTTTTGGTGAATTTTGAGAAATAAAACTAAAGGAAAACTGACTAAAAATCGGGTGTCAACAGTTGCCCCTCTTTGAAAGTAATCTCACTTAGAGGTTGCTTTCAAAGATAAGGTGACACCTGGATCCTTAATCGACTCTGCTGGGGAAAAGTTTAAAGAAAATAAGTCTTGACATACAATTGCCTTACCCTTGTCATTAAAGCTCCGACTTTGTGGGGAATTGTTTCTACTCATGCTCATTTCATGTGAAAGAGAGATGAGAAGAGAGAGAGAGACTTACCCGTAGCTCACTTGTCTATGGTTTGAGATTTGTCGATCCGAGGTTGAAAGATTCGGTGTATGGAATTACCTTCGAATGAATGGTGTGACGAGATTTGCAATGGTCGGCGTCCGTGCGGTGTCGAGCGGTGGTTTGAAGATTTGGAAGGAAGGTTCACCCTTGTAACAAAGGGGTTTCACCTATTTAAAATGGGTTTGACTATCCACTGGGGATTCATCATTTAAAAAGCAGATCGGTTTTCCTCTATGCAGATACTCACCGTCCGGAAGGGAGGTTCACCCTTGTAACAAAGGGGTTTCACCTATTTAAAAAAGATTGGCTATCCTCTATGCGGGGACTCACCATTTAAAACGCAGATTGGCTTTCATCTAGGAAGCTACTCACCGTCCGGAAGGGGAGGTTCACCCTTGTAACAAAGGGGTTTCACCTATTTAAAAGAGATTGGCTATCTTCTATGCGGGGACTCACCATCTAAAACGATCGGTTTTCATCTAGGAAGCTACTCACCGTCCGGAAGGGAGGTTCACCCTTGTAACAAAGGGGTTTCACCTATTTAAAAGAGATTGGCTATCGTCTATGTAGGGACTCACCATCTAAAACGCATATCGGCTTTCATCTAGGAAGCTACTCACCGTCCGGAAAGGTGCCATCTGAGGACTTAGGTTGACTAGTGTACCTACTGAAGCTCCAACCCTATTTCAAATTTTCTAAAAAGTAGATCGGCTTTCATCTAGGAAGCTACTCACCGTCCGAGAGGGTGCCATCTAAGGACCTAGGTTGACTAGTGTGCCTACGGAAGCTCAAACCCTATTTCAAATTTTCTAAAAAGCAGATCGGCTTTCATCTAGGAAGCTACTCACCGTCCGAGAGGGTGCCATCCGAGGACCTAGGTTGACTAGTATACCTACGTAAGCTCAAACCCTATTTCAAATTTTCTAAAAAGCAGATCGGCTTTCATCTAGGAAGCTACTCACCGTCGGAGAGGGTGCCATCCGAGGACCTAGGTTGACTAGTGTACCTACAGAAGTTCAAACCCTATTTCAAATTTTCTAATTGGGGATCCGAGGACCTGGGGATGCCGGAAGACCCGCAGAAAATCCAAGTTAATCAAATCTCTAAAATGTAACTTTTCCGAGGATTTGGGATCACCAAGGAACCTGCAGAAAGTTCAATCAAACATCATTAGAATGACAATTTTAAGCTCTGGGGAGAAACTTTAGAATTCCGGACAAATTTTCAAAGTGTACTTGCGAATGAAATGTGTCTAATCACAAGTTCAAATTTTCACTGGGGATGGATTTTAAATGACACATCCTGAGTGTTCTACAAAAAGGTTGTTTTGAAAGTTCTTCAAAAGATTTTCCTTCATCCAAGAGGGCTTCTCACCATTTTAGGAAGGCTTTTCTTAAAATTCAAATCCACTCACAGAAAACCTAACCTTGAGGTTTCGGGATCATTCGAGATGCATACAATCCGACTAATCGGAGAAGGCATTTTAAAAGGGACCGTAATTCGGGCCAGGTCAAAGGCTTATCAAAGGATATTCATTTTGAGGCTTAGAAATGAACCTTGATCAACAATAGCTTCTTCGAGTTTACAAGTCAAGAACCCCGAAGACATGATAAGACAGGATTGTACTTACCTCTTTAAGCGATAGCTTCCTGTGTGATTTTTTGCGTCAACCCGAAACACCTCTTAGATCGGAAAAGTCTCGGTGACAGGTTGTATCTTGGCTTAAGGTGAGCTCTTTAAGAATGGCCATATTTTCAAAGAGGGTAAACTTTGGGTGATCACCTTGACATTTTTCCAGCACCCATTTGCTTTTGCAATAGACTCATGATCATTCTTTCTTCAATTGATTTTGAGGATTTCCCTCTTTTCATCTTGATGATATTTCTTCAGGATTTGCCCCTTTTCGGGATGCTCTTTTCATGGGCTTTAGCCTTGCTTTTACCAGACACTTTGCTTTTTCCAGTCCTTTCATTCTTCATCATTTTTTGCATTGGTCGGCTCTTTTCGAGGCCGACATCGGGAATTCTTCCAAATTATGCATTTTGACTTATTGCTGGTAATTCCTTTGTTTGCCCCAAGGTGGGGAGGTGATCACCAACAAGAGTTTAGAAATGAATATTCAAAGGCTCAAATTGGCTTAACAAAGTTCAAGTGTTTAGGGATATAGAAATGAAGTGCTTTTCTTCACTTTGAGGTGTTCCAAGTCTCTGCCAGAAATCACCCGAGGCTATCACAAAAAGATTTATGCAGGTTAGCACAATAAAGTCTTACCTTGATCTTTTCTCCAAGGAATCATCCACCGAACCTCCAAGTACGCCCTAGTGTGGGGTGGTTCTTGACAGGGTTATATTCAGAAAATTCTCCCTTTTTCGGCTCGATTGGTTATCAAAGGGATATAAATGTGTATGGATAATTTTGAAATGGAAATGTCTTTCATCATTTTAATCCATGTAATCACCGCGAATGATCCCTACGTCCCAAAATTAAGCTCTTTCGCTCTACCACTCTCACTCATCGCTCAAGTGTATCGGGGATGTGTTTGAGGATATTGCTTGCCTCTTTTCTTCTGAAGGATCATTCTTTCGAAAAGCTTTCAAAACATACCCTTTTATAAAAACTCAAGGCATTTCATCAAAAATTCATCGCTTGCAAAAAGTTCTTATCAAAGTGATATATTCGGAAGATGTTTTTGTAATTTGGAAGGAATGCTTCTTTGAAAGAGCCTTATGGCTTTACAAATCAAATTTTTTTTAATTTTTAAGCACGACAGTGTATGAAAATACTTTGTGAAGGAGGAGAACCTCAAACCTGTCTTCTTCAAATATTGACTTCCGCTTCCCGTAAAAACAAAAGAAACCAATTAGTTCAAGATATCCAAAATTTCAAGCCCCTAAGCAACTTCTCTTGTCTCTTACGTGTGTTGACTCCCGCTTCCTATAAAAACAAAAGGAACCAATTAGTTAAAGATATTCAAAATTTGTAATCCACAATAACAAATAACTTCCCTGTTTTGATCGGTTACTCTGCGAAGTTCTTCATGATTCCCAGTTCACCTACAAAAATACAAATGTATGCAGATGCATGTATGCAAGTGTCACGCGAATGCAAAATTCTATGTGACTCAGATCTGCTCATCAATCGCTCCGAAGCTCAATTTTATTTCAAGGGTAATATCTCTTCACGGCGTCTGCATTTACCGGACTCGCCAATTCTTCTCCATCCATGTTTACAAGTATAAGAGCTCCTCCGGATAAGACCTTCCGAATCACGTAGGGGCCTTCATAATTTGGCATAAATTTGCCTCCCGGGTGTTGTGCATTTGGGAGCATTTTCTTCACAACTAGCATCCCCGCTTCAAAATTTCTAGGTTTAACCTTCTTGTTAAAAGCTCTGGTCACCTTCTTCTGATAACTTTGACCATGACAGATAGCCCTTAATCGCCTTTCATCAATCAAATTCAATTGTTCGTGTCTCTGTCGGCTCCACTCATCTTCCGTGAGCTCTACCTAAGACAGAATCCTTAAAGAGGGGATTTCCACCTCTACTGGTAGGACTGCTTCCATACCGTATACCAAAGAGTAGGGAGTTGCCCCGGTTGAAGTACGAATTGAAGTTCGGTAGGCCATGAGAGCATATGGCAATCTTTCGTGCCAATCTCGATATTTCTCAGCAGTTTTGGCCAATATCTTATTGATGTTCTTGTTTGCCGCTTCCACGACTCCATTCATTTGTGGGCGGTAAGGTGAAGAATTAAGGTGTCGTACCTTAAATTATTCCAATAATTGATCGACTACCTTGTTGTTCAGATTGGAACCATTGTCTGTAATGATGGCTCTTGGAACTCCATATCTTGAGATGATATCTCGCTTGATGAATTTAGCTACACTATTCGCAGTGACATTGGCATATGAGCTGGCTTCAATCCATTTGGTGAAATAACCAATAGCCACCCGAATAAAACAATGTCCGTTAGAGGCCTTTGGGTTGATAGGGCCAATCATATCAATTCCCCACATGCGGAATGGCCATGGTTCTGACATTTGATGTAGCTCGATTGGCGGCGCATTTATCTTGTCGCCGTACACTTGGCATTGATGACAGGATCTAACATGTTGGTTGCAATCCGACTCGATAGTCATCCAAGAATACCCGAGTCTCATGATCTTCTTAGCGAGGAGGTGGCCATTCATATGCGGTCCGCATTCCCCTTCATGAATCTCTTTCATAATGAGATTTGCTTCTTTCGAATTCACGCACCTCAATAGGACTGAGTCAAAGGATATCTTGTATAGGATCCGTCCGCCGAGGAAAAATTTAGATGCCATCTTTGCTTATGTACTTTTTATCTTCTGGTTGATCGTCTCAGGGGAATTCGCCGTTCAGCAAATAATTCTTAATGTCATGATACCATGGTTCTTCATCGGGTTCTTCTTCAATGACCATGCAATACGCAGGTTGCTCAAGGATGTCAATCCTTAACGGCTCTATCTCAAGGCCGTCTTGCACTTGTAACATGGCTGATAGTGTGGCCGGAGCATCGGGAAAATGATTTCGGGTTCTTGGAAGATACTCGAAAGTGATCTCCTCAAAATGTTGGATCAGCTCCTCAAGGTACTTATGATAGGGAATAAGCTTGGGATCCTTTGTCTTCCACTCCCCTTGGGTTTATAAGATAATCAACATGGAATCTCCATATACCAGTAACTTCTTCACCTTTAATGATACAGCCAACTGTAACCCAAGTATGCAGGCTTCATATTCGGAAATGTTGTTGGTGCAGGGGAATACCAACTTGGCTGAAACTGGATAATGTTGATCTTCAGGGGATATCAGAACTCGCCCGGCACTCGATCCAGTGAAGGTTCACTGCGCCGTCAAAGTACATTGTCCACTTGTCTTCGGATATATTCAGGATTTGACCTCCCTTGGTTTGCTCTGAAACGTCTTTAGGAGGATTCTCGGCTAACATGTCAGCAATTGCTCTTCCCTTGACAGACTTTTGGGGAGAGGTTTTTATATCGAACTCTGAAAGCAGTATTTGCCATTTAGCCATCTTTCCCAACAATGTTGGTTTATCCAAAAGGTATTTGATGGGGTCATTCTCGGTGACCGGTTCTATATGATAGTGCAGCGTATCTCGCCTCAATTTGTGGAGGACCCGGACCAATGCTACGCAAGTCCTTTCCACCTTTGGGTACTTGACTTCAGATGTTGTGAACTTTTTGCTCAAATAGTATATGGCCCGCTCTTTACGATCCTTGGGGTTAGTTTGAGCTAATAAAGCTCCCAAGGACTCATCATTAACCGTCGGATATAGAGTTAAAGGAACGTTAGGGATAGGAGGTACCAACACTGGAGGTTGTACCAAATATTCCTTGATCTTCTCAAACGCTTGTTGACATTACGCATCCCATTTGACCTTCGCACCTTTCTTCAGGAGCTTGAAAAAGGGTTTCGCCGTTTCTGATAGTTGAGATATGAATCCGGATATATAATTCAATCTTCCTAGTAGACCCCTTACTTCTTTGACAGTGGCGGGAGTCCCTATTTCCCATATGGCTTTAATCTTGGAAGGGTCAATTTCAATACCACGATTGCTCACCACAAATCCTAGCAGCTTTCCGGATCTTGCGCCAAATACGCATTTCGCAGGATTCAACTTGAGCTTGTATTTTCTCAATCGATCAAATAACTTCTTCAGCACTTTAACATGGTCTTCTCCAGGCTTGGACTTGGCAATCATATCGTCCACATAGACCTCAATCTCCTTATGTATCATATCGTGAAAAAGGGTCACCATAGCCCTCTGATATGTTGTCCCTGTATTTTTCAATCCGAGGGGCATTACCTTGTAGCAGAAAGTTCCCCATTGTGTAGTGAATGAGGTCTTGATCTTATCTTCTTCCTTCAACATGATCTGATTATATCCCGAGAATCCATCCATAAAGGAGAATAATTCAAAGCCCGCAATGCTGTCGACGAGCACATCAATGTGCGGTAAGGGAAAATCATCCTTGGGACTAGCTTTGTTCAAGTCCCGATAATCCACGCATATTCTAATTCTCCCATCCTTCTTCTTAATCGGTACGATGTTGGCGACCCAATCAGCATATGGGACAGCCTCGATAAATCCAACCTTAAGGAGCTTCATCACCTCTTCCTTGATCTTACCCGCCGGTTCGGGATTCATTCTTCTGGGCGATTGATTTCTTGGTGTGCAAGAAGGATTTGTGGGCAAAACATGCTCCACAATTTTACGATCTAGACCCGGCATGTCAGCATATGACCAGGCGAAGATATCTTGATATTCTTTGAGCAATGCTTGTCATTCTTAAAACATCTGCTCTGACGGTGTCCTCCTATTTTCACTTCCTTGACGCGATCAGAATCTCCCAAATTAATAGTAATGGGTTCTTCGGAGATAAGTGGTTCGGATTCTTCAAAACAATCCCACTCTTTCTTGATATCGCTCACATCAACCTCGTCTATATCAACTTCGCATGCATAATCATCGAGCTGATCCGAGTCACATATTAACCTTTTATGTATGGGTGGGATGACATGCCCGAAATGCACCATGAAAGGTTAGTATTCAAAGATGATAAAATTGAAGGATGCATGATTTTTACCATGAAAACATTTTTTCAAATTCCAATTTTTAGACAAAGAAAGGAGAACTAGTCCACGATCTTCCGGACATCCTGGTTCTCAAAAGATATTTAAAATCCAAAATCATATGGCGGATCAGTCCTCAAGTCTCATGGTAGAATCAATTGTCATCATCGGACCAATCCGTTGCTCCACATGTCTATAATCAAATTTGTGATGATTTTCATTAATAAATGCAACTAAGAGTAATACAATACTGCACTTCTTGGATCGCAGCATGCGACCCAAAGGGTGCTAAAAAAATGAAAAGCTTCAAAAACAAATGCAGTAATCAAAAATGCATTAAAAAATAAAGTTCAGAAAGGGCCTTTTACTCGGGGGTGGGGAAATCATCATCCAACCACTCAATTATCACGTTCACCCGATTATCTAGGAACGGGTTGAATAAGTCCGGCTCTGCATCCTCAGAGATGTCCTCATCTTCCAGCCATTTGCCTCCTTTAGAGAATACCTCGAATAAGGGGTTTAGGAAAATTTTTCCTCTAGCTTTCCATGTGTCGGTGCCTATAAAACGGCCACCTTGGTGTCCATGGCGTCCGCGGTCTCCATAACACTTGTTTCGACCTCGGCCTCGACCTGTGTTATTCTTCACTATTCCATTATAACCCAGACCAACCTTGTGGTCATTTGAGCTCAAATTCAAAGGGTTATGGATTCCCTGACCGTATTTCCCTAATCCGGCACCTGGAATAAATCCATTTGAGAGTAGCACTCTCCCCGCCATAGCCGTAGGTTTCGAAAGCTCTGGTGCAGCTATTTTTGCATCCGGCGATACATGCATGACAGATACAATGTCGAAGGTATGATAACTCAGCTCCTCCTCCTTTGAAGGCTCGACGTATGGAACCATCCCTTTTAAAGCGGCTCAATGTCCCGTCTCGCCATGGACGGTGATCAGTTGGCCCTTAACCACAAATTTTAACTTTTGATGCGGGGAGGAAGGTACCGCTCCGGACACATGAATCCATGGTCTTCCCAGGAGCAAAGTGAAGGCGCTAGGAATGTCCAGTACTTGGAACGGTATAGAGAAAGTTCTTGGTCCAATGTTAATGTCCAGCTCGATTTCTCCTACAACATTTTTAGAGACTCCATCAAATGACCAGATGGTGGCCTTGGATGTCTTCACGAAATCTTCATTGATCCCTAAGCTTCTCGGGGTGCTCAGAGGACATAGGTTGAAAGGCGAGCCATTATCAATCGGGACATGAGGGACCTCCTTCCCGTGGTACTTCACAGCAATATAGACGGCTTTGTTGTGGACACGCCCCTCTCTTGGAAAATCCTCATCTGAGAAGGATATCTGGTCTTTCAAAAGGATAGCACCTACGAAGTCCCTTAATTGAACTTCGTTAATTGTTTCCGGAACATGCACCTCATCCAGCACTTTCAAAAGGGCATTCTTGTGCTTTTCAGAATTCTTGAAGAGATCTAATAAGGAAATCCGTGCCGGCATTTTCCGCAGTTGGTCAACGACCTCATATTCACTGTTCCTTACGACCGATTGCAACTTCTCTACCTCTTCCGTGATCGGGACTTTCTTTTCGGGGTCCGCCTCTCTTGGTGGATAACATCTTCCCGATCTCATTATGGCGTCGATCTCGCCCGTTTCATAGTCCCAATGCACCGCCTTCGAGTTGTACTCTTCCACCGGCGGTAACTTAATCTTCACCGGTATGATCTCTTCTTGTGATGACGGTTTTTTCGAACTAGAAGCTTCCAACTCCCAGCTATCAATTTTGTTCAAATCAATCACGAAACGAATCGGGGTATCTACCATCCCGATCATTTCGTCCTCATGAACATCTTCGGGGTTATGTTCTGGACCTGGCCTCACCAACGTGGCATTTTCTTCATCTAGATCCCTCTGCCTTTCCTTTCTGACTCTCGGGATAATTCCTTCAATCATCATACCAATCTCCACCAGATGTTGGAACGACGAATACGCGTACGCATACATGCGGTCAAAATATTCAGCCGGAAGTGATTTCGGTACGAACTCCAGCATTTCCCTTTCCGACGGTGGCGGTTGCACCATCATAGCATGTTTCTTCCATCTCCTGGCGAAGAGTTCAAAACTCTCATCTTCACCTTTCCGGATGTTCAACAGATTAGCCTTAGTGAAATAACCTCTGATTCCAGCTTCAAAGTGTCGTATAAAGTGCTCCGATAAATCCTCCCAGCTCGGGATCTAGTCCAGATCGATTGATTGGAACCACACCAGTACGGGGCCCGCCAGACTACGTCCGAAATTCCGAATCAACGTTTCATCATCTTCATAATGGCCAACCATTTGGCGAAGATAATATGAGATATGTGCTAGAGGACACCCAGCGCCATTATACTTCGTGCGGAAGGTCACTCTCGGGTTCACGCCTTGGGGCGGAACATTTCTTGCCCGAGTAAGTGGCGTAATCAGCTCTTTCAACTCATCCATTTTCCTTGACATATCGTCTCCTTGCCCTTGCGGTAGGGCGATCTTTCGATTCTGTGTCTCCATGGTCCGCCGTATCTCCGGGAATCCGCATGTTCTCTTCTACTCTCGTGGCGTCATTCTTAGCCATCGGTTGCGATAATTCCGCTACCATGGTTGTTAAATGTCGCATATGGGTCTCCAAATTAGAAAGTCGCACGTTGGACTCCTGATTCACCTGTTCATTCCGAGGAGCCGCTTGGTCTTTGACTTCATCGACCGTTCCCACAAATTCTTCACTTTCGGGGTCGTCCATTCCACCCCACCCATCGGGGACTACATCTCCAGAATCGACGAAAAAGCTTGGGGGTGCCGAATACAACACTTTAAAGTTGTAACCAACACTATCTTCTCCGAGGTTATCCACTATCTCGCCCCTCTCTAGGGCCTTCTGCATAAATCTTCTATCACCTTTGCGCGCTTTATCCAGACGGACTTCATATTCGTCTATCTCTTCAATTTCTTGACCATCTTTGATGCTCATCAAATATCCCGAGGGTATTTTCAAAACAGCTCCCCTTGTAGGTTTCATCGCAAATTCCTCTGACAGCATGTCCACCGCCACGTAGGTCCCCTTGAAAGCGACATTTTCCATTTTTCCTATGACGCCCAAGCTAATCAGCTTTTCTAAGCAAGCTTCCTTTTGCTCCCGGGAAATACTCTCTCCTTCCGGGTATTGTGAGGCCAATGTCAAGACATCCCGCATTTTACTTATGTCCACTATGAACTCCAGAACTTCTTCCTCTTCGCCTCCAAAAATCGCGTTCACCTCGCGATGTTCGAGTAACGGGTTATGTTGCACATTAGGTTCAGCCTTATCAAACTCTAGAACTTTTCCATCAATTAATGCTTGCACCTTGAACTTGAGAGCGAGACAGCTGTCCACATTATGCCCTTTTTCTCCCATATGGTATATGTACGTCCGGGTCTCATCATACCCGGGAAATCTTGGCGGGTGAGCTCTAGGTGGCTCTTTTGCAACTAAGCGGTTCTCCAGAAGCATTGGTAGTAGTTTGGATAAGGGTCGGGGTAGTGGGGTAAAAACAATTTGGTTCTTTTTTCTGAATTCCGGTGGTTTGGAAGCGGTCCAGGAGGACGTTCCTTGGGTAGGGATTGAAGGCGAGAAATTTCTGGGCTTTGGCGGGTTAGGGACAAAGGCTACTTCTCCGATTTGCTCCCTATTATCCCTTCTCAAAGAGTATTGGCGTTTGAAAGGCGCCTCGGGCATCTTCTTTTCTCTTAGTGCCCACTCATGGCATTCTGCTACCTTGATCGGGTGCGCAAATGTCCGACACCCAGAGGTGTTCGGCTTGTCGAAAAACTCAAAGGGAAGGGCCTTGAGAAACAGGTCTATTAGTTCTTCTTCCGGGACGGACGGCTTTACCCGCACAGCCGGTGCTCTCCATCTCTGGGCGTAGGCGCGAACGGCCTCACTCTTTCCCTTTACGGTCCTCGGAAGGTCCTCTCTAGTGATGGCGGTCAAAGTGTTAAACTTGTATTGCCGAAGGAACTCGTCTGCCGGTTTGTCCCAATCGGCGAGCCTCTCTGGCTCCAATTCAATGAACCACGCTAGGGCTGCCCCAGATAGGCTCTCCTGGAAGGTGTTAACCAAGAACGGAACATTGTCTGAGAATTGCGACATTCGGCGCAAATAATACTTCAAGTGCGCCTTGGGACACCCGGTCCCATTATATCTCCTTACAAAGTCCGGTTCCTTGTAGTCGGCGGGAACCTCTATCTTTTCGAACGGTGCAACCTTGTCGAACCTCGAGAGTTCAAAACCCCGACTCGCCAAACACTCTTCGATCTTGGCAAGCCTTCTTATCTCCTCTTCCATTTTGAGGACCTGTTTCTCCTTCTTTTCCAAATCTATCACAACAGGAGGATCCTTAGGCGGTCTCTCCGGATTCAAAGTGGGATTAGCGGCAGGCGCCGGACTAGCGTTTGTTCCATCGGATGACCTTGCGGGGGCTTGAGAATTAGGATCAATGGGGTATCTCCCTTGGCTTGCAATCATCATTGCCTTCATCTCCGCCACCATTGTGGCGATCATATTCATTTGGTTTTCCAGATTACCCATACGAGGTGCGAGCTCCTCTTGTTCCATCCTTAATTTGCGCGTCTTGCTACGTGTCCTCGTATTTGTTACTCACCTGTTTTCGGAACATCAAATTAGTATGGAAAATATTAAAGGATTGGAGACATTGATCCGTGATAATTGACTTTTCTATATGTATGTATGAAATGCTCATAAAAGAAATAATATGTATTTATTACAAACCAGATTGTTTAAAAGCATCTAAAAGATAACAAATATGTAAAAATCTAAATGGGGGGAATGAATCTATCCAAGTCGAGGACGCTTCCACTCTTCTTGCTCTTCTGACTCATCGGAATCCCACGGGTATGGGTCCTCGCGCGGTATTGGGATGACTTTGACGTCTCCATTCTCCATGATTTAAAAATGCAAAAAAAAGATGATCCTAAAGTCAATTACCACGGTTTTAATATGCATATGCATAAAATGTGATGCAAATGTGCTAACCAAATTCCATGTCATCTTTTGGTAACATGAGGGTCAACTACTCCCACTTGACCCAAATAAGCCAAATAGGGTAATTACAGACCTAATCTCACCCAAAGATGGCATGTAATTTGATTAGGATTGTTTAAGCGTAATCGGGGTAAAAAACCGCTTTTTACAACTCCAAATTTGTCCACTCACAAAATTCACAAGTCTAGTACAATAAAGTCAAAAGAGATAGGACATGATAGCATCTAAAGATGTTCGGACAATAAATGTCGATGAAAGTACATAATCGACTCAAACCGTAATAAAACCTAGAAAATGCCCCAAAGTCGTACTAATCTAGACAATCGGAATGGTATCCTCATCGGATGAAATCTCTACTATATCGGGAAGCTTGACATCTTTCTTCATCATCGGAGGATATGGTGATGACTTCCTTCTTCTTAATTGGGGAGTGTCTTGGGGTCGTCTTGGTCGCACGAGGCTTCTTCGCCAATTTCATGTACAACTCCCAAATTCTCTCCTTTTCACGCTTGATTTCCAAGTAGCGTCCACAACGGGTATAATCGCAACTCTCGCTACGAACGCAGTTCCGTCCATTGAGCTCCCGTCCATGGACAAATCCAAAGACTCGAAATGTAGCGGGTACTCGGTCCTTGCGCCGAACGGTCCTTCGCTCCCATGTGAATACGTCGGGTACATCAACATGACTTTGGGGCGCCATCTATCCTAAAAAGGAAAATTTGACTTTCAACCCCGACCACTTAAACGATCTTACAAGTTGTGATGATATGTCGTGAAAATGCATGATATGCAAAATTTAAATTTACAAGTTCAAAATAAAAAGGGTAGAAAGCCTTACCAACCGATGTTACTCTTTTTTTTTTTGTTTTTGGTTTTAGGTATACCAACCATCCAATTCACATGCGCATGAGACAAGTGAGGTTCAACTCTAAAGAAATCAAAAAGGCTCGGGAATGGACCTAAAAGGCTCCCGCTATACAAATCGATGGGCCGCCCACAAGTGTAATCAAACAACAAGTGGGTAGGACCATCAATCTTGCATAGCGAGCGGGATCAAGTATGGTCAACCCAAGTGCAATCAAACATAAGAGCTTCGCATACCGATCCCTATCTATGGCGACCTATAAGGTGATTCGCGGCTCGGGTATAGACGCTTGTGTGTGCAGTGTCGTGATCCTCGGAATATGCAAGACATGCACAACAGTTTATATTCAAAACACCGCTTCAATATTTGCATAAATAAACAAACAATCCAAAACTCCATATCTGCATAAAAAATGGTTAGCACGGACGCCACCCCTTATAACTCCCATCTGCATCAACATTTAACACTTTTTGTTAGTGGACGTACCTCATCTTCAAGAGCATCCGTAGAAAAACGAGGTTAGAAAATAATTAACATTTTTATCGGCTTAAGTCCTCTTAATTTGTCCCCAGCTGAGTCGCCGGTCTGTCGCGACACTCTCCCGGAAATTATGAACGAGCGAAGGTTAACAAGCCGATCCCTCTTCACGATTTTTTTATTATATGAGACCCCGGTTGTCGGCGGGGTGTCTTTTAGGATCGCGGATCTCTCCCAAGACCCATTACTCGAATCGTGATGTAGGGTAAAATTTATAAAATATCGAAATTGACCTTGTGTGGTCGGGTGGCATGTGCGAGGTGTACATGCAATTTGGAGTCGCCACCGATCGATTTATTGGAAGGTACGATCGAAAAACCTTACCGAGCGGTCGGGAGAAACCGTTCGGTTCCGCGAAAACCAGAGATTATTGGGTCCGGGGACTTGGTTACGCCGAAATTTTAATCGACGCCCTTTCGGTTACCGATGTTGAGTGATTTTCTAACCTACGAATTCATGCAGATGCGATATCGGGTGAGGTAGGTTCTAACAGTTCTAGGTATACATGCAGATGGGAATTTTCTATTTCTAACAATCAAAATCAAAAATTAAAATGCGCATTCAAAACAATCAATATCAAATCAATCAAACAAATCAAGCAAACGAGCCTAAGAGGATTCTATCGATTCACAAAAATATCGAATTTGGGTTTTGGGGTGGTTCGGTAAAATTTGGGGGGCGAAAGGCCCAAAAGGGTAGAATGGTCATTTTTGGGAGTTCGGGACCCGAAAATCATAAAATTGGGGTTGGGCCAGTTGAATGTGGCCATTTCCCATTTTTTGTGATTTTATGGAATTTTTCTAATTTTTCTAATTTTTTTATTTATTTTCTAAAAAAGTTGGAAATTTTCCGGATCGACATTCATCGACCCTTGAAGTCTCAAAAATATCGATCCAGACTTTATGAGTCCCGAATCGATCTACAAATTTTTAGAAATTTTTTGTGAAAATCTGGGAATTTTTATGAATTTTCTAGGTATTTTTTGCAATTTTTTTTTTGGATTTTTTTTTTGGAAATTTTTATGAATTTTTATTTATTTTTTATTAATAAACCGGACCGGGTCAACCGGTCAACGGCCGGTCAACCCGGTCCGACCGCCCGCAAACCCGCTCAAAGACCAAAACGACACTGCATGCTATTATTCTATTTATTTTTGAATTTTCTAAAATTGATTTTCTAATATTTGAATATCAAAGAAAAAGATGGACTGGTGAGATCAATCTGCGGATCAATCTCAGCCGTCGGGCCTTTACTAAACAAAACGACACCGTATCGCCCTATTCAAACGGACGGTCAAGATCTACTCTGGAATTCATCTCGACCGTTGACTCGATCTCACTAAAACGACGCCGCTTCTTAACATCAAATGGACGGCCATGATTAAATCTCAAGACTTCATCTCGGCCGTCGAAGCCCACTAAGCTAAACGATGCCGCATCCACTAATATATGGACGGCTACGATTGATCCCGATTCCATTTAGACCGTCCGTTCCTATTAACCCTAAACGACGACGCTTCTTCAAGCAAAAACGGCACCGTTTCACCTATTTTCGAAATTTTATCTAATATACTAATATCTAAAACAATACAAAAGTCGGATCCGACGGCCTAGAATTAAACTAATCGAATTATCCTAGCCGTTCGATCAGATCTGACTCAGCCTATTCGCGCCAACGACTAGGCCGAGTCAGGTGTGAGTTGGACCAGACGGCACACGACACCCGGACGCCGACCTGTTGACCGTGCCACGTCGGCTCGGTCGTCTTCAACCTCGCGACGACTCAATGGACGGTCAGAATTGCTCCGGCGAGATCCAACGGTGAGGTCTCGCCGGATCGGCGCAAAATCACCGTAGATCTACTCGATTTAACCTCTATATTTACATATCTCGGAATCAAAACATTTCATTCACAAAATCACGAGAATCGGATCATATACGGTCGTGGCATCTAGAACTTCAATCAAGCAATGTATAGCATAATAACCAAATCTGAGCTTCGGGCACGCGTAAATTAGGTCAAGAACACTTACCTCGGGCTCCGATTGAGCCCGGAGTTGCTGGATTCGCTCGGCCAAAGTCCGGCCCGGTCGCGACCGGTTGGAGGTTCGATTCAAGTGACTCGGGCGAAATCAATGCAAAAGTGGAATGCGATTGTGATTAGTGAAGTTCAAGCAGTAAAAGGCACACGGTAATTGAGAAAATCGTGATCGCGAAGATGAGATGCCATGATTACACAGTAGAAGGAAATGAAGCTCGACTCACCTGATATGGAGGTTTGAGGCCGAACGAGCCGCCGCGATCGTCTTCTGGAAGTTTGAAGAAGCTTCTGGCGGTGGTCCGGTGACCTGATTTGGCCGGGAACGACGGCGACGAAGATCTCACGGTCTCGGTCTGCAACTTTGACCAATCTTCGCCGGAGCCTCTCTCTCTAGCTTTCCCTCTCTTTCTCTCTCTATTCTGGTGTGTTGAGCGAGCAAATGAGCCCCCTCCTTTCTAGAATCTTCTCCGGCTTTTATACTCGTTTTTTTGAAAAATTGGCGCGTCGGACGTGAGCTGGCCGAGGCTCTCACGTGCTAATCACATGCATATAGGTTCGCCGGACGGTGACGGAATCATTACGATTCCGTCCAAGCCCGTTAGAAGTCCATCGAGCCTCAAGGGAACACAAATTGCATCCTGGGTTGAGAGTGTTGACTTTTTACGTCACCGAGATTTTGACCGGCTCGCCGGAGCTCGTCCGACGGCCATTGTCCCCGAAACCAGGCTTAATCGACGCATGGTTACTTCGGGTATAAAACGCCCAAGTCAATTAGTCCAATTACCTTCGATTGCCCAGTCAATTTGCTCGTCAAAATTCGCCCAAACACTGTTCATTCGCGCAGACGTTCTGAAGAAGATGAAGTACTGTTCTGGACCGATTCGACCGGTCCGAACCGGTTCGAACAGTAATTTTTGCAAAATTTTCAAAATTAATCCAAATTGACTAGGAATTTTCACAATTAAACCTCAAAATTGAACTTAGGGGCCTGGATATTATCTAGAAATACAATTTTGCCCAAAAGTTCTTATCAATTTGCACAAAAACCCCAAATTTTTCTATTTGCCCAAATTGGGGAAAATTTCAATTGGACGTTAATTTGATAAAATTGGACTACAAGACCTATGCCAATCGATTCAGAATGCGTCA